>NC_065506.1:8703359-8749697 GCF_006386435.1 Epinephelus moara | reverse complement strand
AGATATCTTGAATAAGAGTTTTGACTAGGCAAAATTATGTTGCAGATATCAGTAATGAATATCCAGTCTAGCGATTAAATGTTAAAACGGCTTGCCATACCTACACTGTACAATTCCTACCACCTGACGACTTTACTGCTAATTTCTCTGCTGCAATGATCATTAATACCTATCTGCTCAGAGCTCATCCACTTCCAATCTCTTTATCAGCCACACTCCCACTACGCACTAAGCTATTCCTCAAAGGAAACATGCTACTCTCATAATATATGCATCAAACGGCATCAACAAACTTCAAACATAGGGTTGAAACAGCACGTGTTTGAAACACATACAAGAAAATATAAATTTATACAGGGAAAATAAACTTTTGGCAGCTTCATTATTTTTTTCCAGAGACTCGGAGACTAACCAGTGCTCCAGTGCTGCAATAATACAAACTGGTACCAGGTTTCCTGTCTGTAAAATAGTTTGTGGCTGTCTGATTAAACACAACTTTTCTTAAATTTACCAGCTTCCCATTTAGGGATATGCTCTACATGAGAGCGATATAATAATAAGACTTAAAACCAAATTTTGAGACAAGGCCTATCTATAAGATGGGTTCACAACATAAGATAATAATACAGAATGCATCTTAATGTATATTAAGTTATTAGTGGTATAACAAATGTGCAATTAATTTGATAACCAAAACCAAGGGAAACTGTGACCTTTGAGGCTACTTGGGTCTTGGACTCTGGGGCACCATTTTGACAAAAGCACAAGTGATGAGACAGGTTATAAACAAATTATTAAGAAAGATTACCAAATCCAGTTTGGAGGCCAAATCCCAAATTAGCAAACCTGAGATGTTGGTATTGTATGTCAAAGGTAAAACTGATAATCTGGGATCAATGTTTGTAACAGACATTATTTTACAGCAACATTTTTTCCTTTGTTTTCTCTTTGAAATAAATTTAGAGTTTTGTACAACCATTTCCACATACTAATAGCTGTAGTTTTAATAAACCAGAACTATCCTTAGGACCATCATGAAACAAACATTTCCCAAACAGTAACCACTTCCTGAACAATTAATGATAATTATTTTACATTGAATGGTTCCTTTATGCAAGGTAAGGTAGGCAGGTTTTGGAGTGTTAAATTTACCCACACAACACAGAAAAGGGTTTCTGCGCTTGGACACCTAGTGCACAGAGCCGTCTGATATACAAATATTATTAGAAACATATTTACCATCCGCAGTCCGGGATGAACCTCCATCATATCAGATATGAACAACAATGAATGACCAATATCTGATTTTTAATAAAAAAGATAATATTGGCACCATATATTGCAATAGCCCGCCTATACTACAAACTGTTTACTTCACTGCTCATACGAAGTACAGATATGATTTTTCTTTTTAAATGTATTAGATATTAGAGAGTGAAACATAAGGGAGAAAAGTATTAAGTATACTGTACACTTTATGTTTTGAAGTGAGAGGTGAAAATAAAAGAAAATGCTAACAAAAAAAAAAAAAAGAGTAATAATTCTTTCAGTGAGCCTCAGTGTCCTTGTGAACCATGGAGTAGATAAGGTTGCATCCATCTGCAAAGAACATAAAGGCCAAAAGTTAACAAAATTAAAACAAAACAAAAATAACTAATAAAGCTTACATGCCTGTTTGGTTTTCAGACAAACAGCAAACCTCAGACATCAGTGTAAAAGTGAGCAAATAATATAAGGAACAAAGATGAAGAGCAGGAGGGGAAAATCACAACACTGATGGAGTACCACTGTCTATATAAAGGGCTTTAAGTTGACACAGAGTTTGTTTCCCTGACCAGAATCTGAACTTGTCTTCTCTTCGACAACAAAAACAACATTTTGATTAGATAGGATTAGTGGGGCACAAGGGAACAGGAAACGCTTTTCAACCTCAACCTAAGAGCACAGCATCAAGCATCCAATACTCAAGTTGATGTTCAAAGTGCCATCTCAGATGGATCCATAATTACAGGAGGAATCAGACAAAATGGGTGATCGCTCCAAAATCAAACAGGCTCTGAACCGAATTCTGAAGGTCTCATCTCGACATGAATGTATTATAAGTACAAGAGCTGTGTTCGAAAGTATAATGTGAAGGGGGATGCACTGCACCTGTGGCATTACTTCAAGTTGAAAGTGAAGTCTGAAAAGGGTATTACAATAATAATTTCAGGATACAGAGGGAGTCAGAGTGAAAGAGAGGTGAAATATGGATTTGAGGGAGCAGAGGCAGACAAGACTGTTGTACAACCTGAACTGCTTTTTGATTTATGAATGTCAAGTGGCACATGAGAAGCCACTAATATACCTTCAGAATTTCCATTTTGACTGCATCCTTATCGTGTGTGTGTGTGAGTTTTTATGTGTGTGAGACATTGTTCACCTTGTTATTAAGCCTTGTTAAGGGATGCTGCCCATTGAGCCTGATCATATTTCCCACTGCTTCACACACACATTTCCACACGGAGACCTTCAGCTTCTTAGATGCTGGTTTGCTTTTCCAAAGCCGCCCACTCATCCGCCCTTCATCCTGCTGCAGGGCAGCTGTACTAAGGCAGCCCTGCTGCGGAGACCAGAGAAGGTGTAAGGGACTCACACACACACACAAACACACACTGGGAACATAGCTGTGTACTACATCCAATCTGCGGCCGCTCAGGGAGAAGAGATTACATGGTTATAACGTAGAGCTGGTGTAGTTTGTCTGTGTGTGTGTGTGTGTGTGTGTGTGTGTGTGTGTGTGTGTGTGTGTGTGTGTGTACCAGTATAGGGCACAATAATACCCATACCTAAACTGACCTCTGGTGTTCTAGGCAAGATCACAACATTGGATGCTCCCTTGAATCCGTTTACTTTGAGCAGCATGTAAATATTTTTTATTAATTTTTGAAGCCTGAAATTTACATAAAGGCATTTTGTTTAGCAGTTCAAAGGCATTTTGTTCTAAGCTAAGCTCATTTTAAACATTTCCAGGCATGGAGTTCATCCAAATTCCCAGCACAAAAAGAGCGCCAGTTCAAAGAACAATATTTAGTTTCATTGAACAGTACTTTACCGATTTATTATTCATGAGTGTAGAGCAACCTCTGATCATGAAGTGCAACCTATGACACAAACAAACACAAATGTAGCAGCCTCACTGAGCTGCTTCTGTGTGCAAACACATCTGATGATTATTAGGACTATTTTGTAGAGGTGTACATCATTAGTTTACTCAGGATATATCAATGCTTTGGACAACAACATGATATTTGCTGATATTACAAAGTCTGCCACCTTATTATTTCGATTTGATTCAGCTCAGGGGGATGCGATGGACATGTGATGATATCATATGCCAGTGCTTTCTTTTTGCTTCTGGTCAATAAAGAAAATACACACATAAACTCTACTAACACACATAAACCACAGCTTTACAAGAACATTTAATTAAAAACATTTAATTAAATTTGGCTGAGGAATAACTGTCAAGGTGTATAGGCAAAACAGTTGTTGTTTTTGTTGGTCACCATCATTAGTTTAAGCACATTTACATTGCATAAGTTAGCCAAACTGTGAACTGACTTTTCCTATACTCATAACAAATTACATGTGTTACTTATGTTTTCTTGCTGACTGTTGGTTTAAGTCATTGCATCTCCTGACAGAATAGCACAGTTGAGTTTCAGCCTGCATGCGCATATTTCAGCTGAACATTGTTGAAACAGAGCAGCTAATATTGCGGTTGTGAGAGCAACAAGTTAGCGGAGTGAGATGCCTGGCTAGGTGTGCCGTGTTTTTATCTCATAACAGCCTTGTTCACATATGGCATGTGCTTTGACTGTTGCCCTGTCTTTTCTCCAAAATCCAAAATATTTCCACGCTGTTGATTTATTCCAGAAAGTGGAGTAAACATGCTCATCGTCTTTTTCTTGGCGGCTTGCCATTATCCTCCTGGCGCTCGATGGTGACACAGACATACCATAGGAATTTTTGTTTTTTGAGATTTAAAGGTGTATCTTAAAGATGATGGTATGAATATATGCTTTCATTTTACTTTGCATCAGTGATACTGCAACATTAATCAGGAACTGATACATCGATCCAGATCAGTGGATCCTTACACCCCTGCTGGTTTGCAGGAACTCTGTTGGCTTGATTACTCTGATTGCTTCATATGGAGTCTGCTAATCCAGCCCTTACAGCAAACTGTATTTGCATTCCAATTTACATGGTCACTGTAATTAGTTTTGCTGGAAAACATTATCAACTACTAGTGCTTTAGAATAGCTAATAGGCATTTACAGTTAATAACACCACAGGCACACAGGCACAGCTGTTTATATAAAGCTGCTTCTCCTTTGCAAGGCTTACACTAGTGATATTAAAGACATGAGCGGGTGTCACTCTGTAACCAGGCGAGGTAATTTTTTTATATGTGTCCATAAAAGCTGCAGGGCTGGAAGGACAAAAAAGAGACCCCTGCTATTAACATGTGGCTGGTGTCCAGCTTGTGTCAAGATAAGATTTACTTGAGGGAAATTTACTATGCATCACTTTCTCTGGATATATTTATGGCCCAAATGTTCCCCAGTGAACACGTCCTCTTGCTACTATTTTGACATTACATTTTTGACAAGTATGGCACAGTCCTAGCTGCCCCACCAACCTATCTGACAGGCATTTACTTTGACATTATCACGACCACCTGTCACCATCTCTGGGGATGTTTTCCAGTGGTGATCTGATCTGTTATATACTTACAGGAGGTATTTATACCTCTTTTATAATCAGTTATTGTGTGAAGGAAAAATTGTCACCTTCCAGTCATGTCAGATTTATGATGCATATAATTTGTTGACTGCACAGAAATGACACTTTCACAGATGTTTCTTCGTGGTAATTACAAGTAAAGCATGAAGCATGTAGAGAGTATGGCAATCCAAATAACCAAAATAAAAAACATCAGTTAAATCCAAAGAAAACAGCTTTGCTGAAGAAAAGCAACGTCTGCTTCTTTTCAATTCTGGATGATTATTATTCGATGTAGGCTGAATAATGTCAGTGTATTTGGATTTTGTGGCCCTAACCAAAAAAACACCAACAAGCATCAGAAACTAGATGTTGTCGCAATAGCTGTAGTAGCTAGCGTTAGCTAACATTACTCAGTAACTCTAGTCTGACAGCAGTGCGTCCATGTACACAGTTGAAATATAAGACAGTTATACTCAAGCACACTTACTCACCTGGCCAAAAACAAGATGGCATTCAGTTGTGGACCCAACACATGTGAAATAATGATAGTCCACTTGACTCTTGTACACTGACAGGCTTGCCGTGTAACAATACTAACATTAGGAAGTCTGGAGGGTCGACATCATCTGTAAAATCTATTGTGTCCACACCTGGCAAATCAGTCAGGTTATGGGAAAATCACTTTTCATCATTTTGTATGGATCACATCCAATATGAGTTACAATTTTCTGACAATACCTGCTGCCTCCGGGTTCATCCATTCCTTTTATACAGTCACTTTCCTCTAGATTTGGCGCACACAGTTTATGGATTTTTCACTTCCTGCCCTCCATCTGAATTTTCACGTGATTGCAGACAGCCTATTCTCATATGGACAACAATATAAAAATTTTGTCGGCTGTTTTTGATGCAACCTGTTTGTCAGCTGTGTTCAAATTCTGCATGTTAAAATGCATTGACATTTTGCACATGTACATAGACTGGAAATAGAGGTAAACGGCTAGTCTGACTAAGTGGGCTATTTCATGGCAGTTTCAGTGATTTTTTTTTTGGAGTCTTCATGTATATCAGTAAGAAGGAGGCATTGCATAATTTCCCAAGCTTTTTACTTTTGCAGGTTGTCAGATACAGACAATTTTATCAATACTCCTGGTACCACGTACAACATAACTGGCTCACTTAGCATCATGACTGGCCTGATCAGCAGTGCCACACTTTGACCTCAGCTGTATTAGTGAGATTGATTGTCACAGTAATGATTTGTGTCCACCGAGATCAACAATAAATGACAAACATGGCTGGAAGCGTTCGACCTGCTCTTAGGTGCTTGATCAAACACACAGGACTCTCTCCCTCTCTCTCTCTCACACACACACACACACACACACACACACTCACTCACTCACTCACTCACTCACTCACTCACTCACTCACTCACTCTCACACACACACACACACACACACACATGCAAAGACTACCAGCCAGAGGCCAGTGCTTGTCCAATCAATAGACAAATTAACAAGACAAATTAAATTTGTGTAATTACAACACCCTTGAAGAATGGAAAAAGTTTGCAGGTAGGAGGTCAGATAAGGATTGGCGGGTGTGTGTGTGCATGTGTTTGCCTTTAAACTCTTCCCTGTGAAGCGACAGGATTGTATTGTAAACACTTTATATAGCTGGATATAAATGGAAGAAAAGTGATCTAGAAAGTAACTGCACACACAAACACACAGTTTCTCTTTTGCATTGCATTCAGTTTCCACAGAGCTGTTTTGGAGCATTACCCCCCAGCTTAGCACTACAACTGCTCTCAAATGGGAACTGCTGCTGGATGCAGAGATCCAATATGCGTCGGCTGCAGGGCTGGCTAGCTAGCTGACAGATTGTTTATACAAGAAGCTCTCTGCTCTGCACTTGCTGCATCGCCTGCTGATTTGTACACAGGCTGATTTCAGTGAGCATGAGTGTATATATGACTGCTTGTATGTGTGGGTGATTGGTGGGTGTATGTGTGTAGAAGTGTGATTTGTAATGCTGTTTATGCAGTCCATATGCTCTCGGTATGACTCCTGTGTATCCTCAGGCCGTCAGAAGAGGACATTTTTCATATTTAAGAGCCCCCAACTCAGTGGGAGTTCAAGCTCTCCTCGCACACAAAGCATGCACTTTTACTCTCTCCCTCTCTCTCTCTTTCTCCCTTGTCTGTCTCAGAGTAGGAGGTAATGAATTACGTATGAGTAGCAGAAAAGAAGCCTGGTTGTTTGGATGTGCCCTTTAAGAGCAAAGTCTTGTCCTAACCCTGGTACACCCAGAGCATTTAAAAGGCGTGCCGGCCCCTATGAAGATGTTCCCGTTTGGCCTGCTAGCCTGCCAGCCTGCTGCAGTGCACACCCAGCTGATTTTCCAACCAGCTAGCCCTTTTTCTTTTTATTTATCCATTTCTGTTTGTAGCTCTTTTACTCACCTCACTTCCATTTAACTTAACCAAAGCAAAAAAGAGAAGTTCAACAGTTTTTATGCTAGCCACATGGACACTGACAGGCATGTTTTTAAGTTGCTATAAGGCTTGAGGATTTTTTAATACTACATTTTTAATAGTTCTTATTTACAGTTAAACAAATTAATATTATTCTGCTCAGGGAAAGGCTGGAGCCTTCGGTACCCTGAATTCCTTGGTTGTCAGTTGAGTTTTGATGTTTGTTTGACGTGCCTCATCATTTGTTAAGAATATAATGTTGCTAAATGTTTGTGTTAGTGCCCACCTGTTGTTTTAAAGGTTAACCATGCCCATTTTCAAAGTTCATACATGTTATTTCACACATACATACAGTTTAAAAATATTAGTAAGCATGAACAACTCTCTCAAACATCCAAATGCTAAAGTGCCAAACTCAAATTTGTTATGTTATAGGGTGTAAAGTCTGGAGCTGCTGCACAGACAATGAATTGTGAAAGATGATGCTGAGAGCACCCAGGGGACTGTTCTGAGTATATGGGTACATGTTCTGTCTCAGGACCAATCAATAGAATGAAGCTCATTTGGCTATTTAAAAAAAACCCAAAAACATTCCGCGAGTCCACAAAATCAGGCTCCCATTCATTGTCTATGGGGCAGCTCCATATTTGATACCCTATGACATCACAAATTTGAGACTCACTTTGCTGGTTTCTGGCTTCAGGAGAGAGTCACTCATGTTCTCAGATACTAAATGAATTTTTCTAGGCCACGGAAATAACATCAAAATTCCTAATTTGGTTGATTTGCCCTTTTAAAAACGTAAAATAAGTAATATATTTCAAATTACCCAATTCAATATAATGCAAGCAGGTAGTTAAGTTCTGTTAATCATATTTATATTCCTATTTATATTCCTGCTTTTATGTATTTTAAACGCAAAGTAGAACTTGAAATCGAACAAGGTATTAGCTCTTACCAGTTGTAGGGTCTAGAGTGTAGGATTAAGTGGTAGTGCGGGTGGAGATTGCAACTAAGTGAAACTTCCTCCGTGTGTCAAGCGAGTATTAATATTTTGCTCACTTTCTGTCAATAAACCCCTACACATCACACACAAAACACTATTTACAAATTCACATATTAAATGACACCTAATCTGGTTACAGTAGTTTTATACTGACTAATAGCTGGTCCACCTTAACAGTTTACATTAAGAGAGCCTGGTCAGGTTCCAATGGGAGGCTAACTACGGGGCTAACCCCTTTCACTTTAATCAGCAGGTGGTAAGCAAGGCATATGAACTTGGCTTGGGTCTTGAGGAGTTGTAGCATTTATTTATTGACAGCCTGAACTTTACACACATTGCACTGCTACGTTTAGCTTCATATTCTCTGTTCTGGATGCTGCAGTGATGCTGTCAGGCATCACGGTCTCACAACAGTAGATTTGCTATGCACACAATCTGAGACCATTTGGAGGCACAGAAATGCATAGTGCATAGTGATTCAGTGCCATAGGTACCGGTTGTTGAGGTTTCATGGCCCAATTCTAAACTTGGGCCGTGTCCCTAATGAGTACAGATCTGATACCAGTTCTCCCTTCTCCCACAGATTCTCTGTCACACTTTATTGGTTTGAACAGATACAGACCTTGAACACAGCGCTGAAGTTGCGGTAGTAAACATTGATCAGAGCCAATGCTGCGCTTGCTGTTTTCTGTGTCCACAGACAGCTGAGAGGAAAGATGTCTTTCAACTTCATTACATGCTTTTACTCTCTTTATCTTAGCATTTTACCTGTGTGTGGATCTGACTGTCCTCCTCTTTTACCTGCTCAAATACTGCTACAGAGCTCCTATGAAGTGTTTTTTTTTTAAACTCTAGTTACCAAATGTTTGTTGTTAATAAGATGTGATATCTTGTCTTGATTTCTGAGCTGCTCTCTTTTTTTGAAACATGCAGTAAGATCAAACGTAACTTCATCCATGCAATGTTTGCAAAAAAGCTTTCAAGCAAAAGTGCAGAAAAAATACTTGTAGGAAAACTATGCAGACTTAAGCATGGTGATGTTAGCACACTGTAGATGGCGTTGGTAACACTGGGGTTCCACTGCCTTCACATTAAAATGCATTTATTGTTAAGCACATGCAGCAAGTGAAAGTTGACAGTGATTTAACACACATCAAAATGAGCTCACAGCTGACAATAAAAGGAGCACAGAAAATTTAACAATATTTTATGGTGATTGATCATGTCTGGCTGATACCCGTTCGGCTTAATAAGGTCAATATCAGGTACCCGCGAGATATTTGAATTTGCTCAGTGAGTCACTCTGGCAATTAGTAATGATGCTCATTACCTATGCCCATGAAACCGAGCTGCACCAATCACATCGGTGTATCTGATATAGGCGGGCTGGAGGCAAGCTAAACAGATGACGACAGCGCTGCGACGACGAAGTCCGGAATCAGTCAGTAAATATTGCAAGATGGCTACGGATGAACACCAGTTGTTTGAAATGGCTTTTGCCGCTACAATGAATGAGTTAGACTTGGCGTTTGAAATGGCTTTTGCCGCTACAATGAATGAGTTAGACTTGGCTTTTTCTCCTTTGCAAGAAGGACGTTTTTGCTGTTTTGCCGACCGGATACGGCAAGAGTCTAATCTACCAGTTAGCTCTGCTGGTTGCGTCACCCCGTGTATTGTTCTGATTGGTCGTAGTGTTATCCAATTGTGTGCAGTGATATATACAAATGCATGCTTGGTGCCACCCCTCGAGTTGGGCCATTTTCATTACTCATGGCCAGACCCTAAGCCATTTTCATTACTCATGGCCAGACCCTAAATCTTTCTAGATTTGGGTCTAGATTTCCAGGCTAAATATCAGGCCCAATACCAATCCAACAGATAAGACTAGTGCGTACTTAGTGATGGCAGCCCATAAACTTATACTCCCAGATCTTAAACCTGAAACAAATGTTTTGACATCAGTTGCATGAAACATCTTATGTTTTTCTAATAAAGATTTCACTTTCACAGGTGTTATTTTTCCTTAGTAAGGCACATTGTTTAAGACAGTTAAAAGAAACATCTCAAAGTGATTACTGATTACTAAGGCTAAATTGAACTGAGAAAGAAAAGCTAACACTACTTGATGAACAGGCTAGGCAAAGAGAAAACGTGTTCTAAAAAGTAAATTTGAGAATGGTAGTTATTTCTTTTCACAAACTGACTTTCATGTCTAGTGGGGGCATGAATGCACACATGAATAGCTACTGTGTATGACTCCACACAGTTTGGGGAATCCAGTAATGGGGGAAAACTGTTTGGAGTACACATCATGCTTTTCTCTGGTGGGAAACTTCAGGATGCTGTTCAGAGGACAGTTTAGAGCATTTCAGACTCTTTGCACAGTCCTGCATACCATGAACATGTGTACTCAAATAACATCGACAATAACAGACTGTAAGGGGTCAGTGGCAAAGAAGCAAAGTGCAGTTAGTAGGCTAACTGCAGGACAGCAGGGAGAGCGCAGCTGTGTTGTATCAGATGCCTCAAATCTTACACACGTTTTTTGGCAGTGAATAAACTGATAGCAGATTAAATCTTTAATCTCACAGCAACAGCTCGTCACTTAGTGTGTCCCTGAGAAAAACCCCCCACTATTTTTGTTACATCTTCATTCTTTTCAATGAAAAAGAACTCAGCCTTAGTAAACTTTGTCGAGGTTAAAGAAATACTTTGCCCTCAAAACAACCACCTGTAAATCAATGAATCATGAGGCATACCTCCATGGAAACTGGAGAACATAATGACTTAAAATTGATTGTGGACCATGATTAACAACAGCAAAACTATACCAAAACATCCATTTACAAACTCTCACACAACCCATTCAGTATAATCCAAGTCTCATTTATCCAGTCATATGCTCATGACTTCCCAGACACGTGCATTTCTGCTAAAAAGCTTAAAAATTGGAGTCTGGCTTTGAAGACAGCACAGAAAAGTTTCACTGTAACTTCAGTTGTAAATAGTGAGGTTTTAAAATGCAAAAATGCATGTGGTGGAAAAGTACTGAGTATACTTCTGGATAAATAATATGTGGATTATACTGTACAAGTGGTGTTAGAGTTTTTAACAGAGATTTTGATTTAGTTTTGCTGGTTAATCATGATCCCCAATCATTCATTCAATCAATCATATCAATCAAGTTTTCTTCACAAATTCAAGGTAACACGGCATTACTACTTGATATACAAATGGTCATTTTGTGGGTGAAGTATTCCTTTGAGTAGTTATGTATGGTTGTTAAGTTTTCCTCTTAGTTTTTTTTTTTTGCTAAGGATGGTTGTACAACGCATAACTGATCATAAGAATTACATAAAATAAAAACACAACAAAAGGATTAAAACTTAAGTATTTAAACTAATATCCTAAGGACAGGACTTAAGGTAAATTTGTGCAAATTATTTTTTTCTAAAGGAAACCTTTATTTGTAAGAAAAATCTTGAATTAAAATCCTTCATACATCCGGCCACAAATCTTTCCTGTCAGTTTGTCTCTTTTTTCTCCCTTTTGCTGTTGAGAAAATAGTTCGATAGCACATAGACTTCTAAGCTAGGTCGTTGTGGTTTTAGTCTCCTCAGCGTTCTCTCTCACAGAATTCTTTTAACGTGTTTAGGCATGTACTAATAAGACTACTGTATGCGTCCCATTCATTTAAACTAATTGAGCAACACATTCTCACTGCCATCTCATGAAAAACCAACTCTTGATCAGTGGCACTATGTGTCAAAGTATGAAGCTTTAAGTATCACTCTAGTGTCAGTTTTGGATGCTTAATAGGGATAGCATCAGTTTCTGCTCATTACATGCATTGTGTTCTTCAAAATAAATGTCCAATATCACAGGAAATGTACACATGAAGCTCATTGGACATTCATACAGTCTCTTTTTAAATAAAATACCAATGTGGGTTTACTTTGGGTTTAGGCAAAAAAAGTACTTACTTTCAGAAAAACAATTATGGTTTTGGCTCCACGTGGTACATAAACAGCTGTGTTTGTTTGACTCATCCACCACTCCTCTTTCTCACCCTACACAGACTTTCTTGCGCTTTATACGACATCAGTTGCTTGTAACATTTAATAATGATGCAGCCCAGTGCGTCTTATACAGATACAAGAGGGTGCCTCTGTGCTTCTGTTTCCAAACTGACTAAGTGTCAGTATTTGAAGAGTTGGAAGTGAGAACAGGTTGGGTTCAAGTTGCTAACAATAACAGTATTGGTAATCCATATTTATTTGATGGAAACTGACAGGGGTGATCTCCCTTTCTTCCAATACCATATCCCACATAGACTGCACTTCGTTAAAAAAAAAAAATATTTGCCCATCTCCTTGCAGATTTTAGTTGGCATCATTGATGAATAATTCATGTTCATAACATTCTTTGTTGGAAGCAAAAAACATTAAAACTTACACGGCTTTAATTGCTACAGTACAAGCCTGTTTCATTGATTAACAAAAATAATATAAAACATGAATAAATCAAAGGAAACACTTGATTCTGACTCCTTTGATTAAGACTTCAGCTTATTCTCAAATCAGATTCTTTCTTTCTTTGCTTCCTCCATCTGCTTTCTATTTGTCCTCTCTATGATCCATCATCATGTTCTTTTCTGCTCATCACCTTCTGTTTCTCCCTGTAGTCTTTTCTGCATTGTTCATTTCTCATTTATTTACCTCACAGTCCATCATCCCACCTGTCATCTGCCATCTCGTAAGTTGGCTTTCATCCCAGCTTTGTGCTCAACCACACTTGCTCCTAATCTTTCCTCTCAAAGTCTTCAGTATTGTTTCTCCTCCTCTACTCTTACTGTTCCCATCTCCCTTACTCTACCACATCATCCTCTCTTTTTTCCTCCCACTGTACTTTTGACTATTACATCTCCATGTTGCTCCCTCTTGCTTCTTTTTCTCTCACTCCTCACTGCTTCACTTCTCCCCTCCTCTCCTTTGAGACCTCTGAAGTCAGACTTCATCTCTTGGGAAAATGTCACGTCAATCTTGACAACAAGGCTTCTTAGCCGTGCCAGACGATCGGTTGGTCAGTCTACCTTTTAACTAGTTTTGGGTGTGAATGTGCACGTGCACTTTCCAGCACATGCCTACATCTAGCATACACACGCCGTGACACACGTGTGTGTACAAGTATGCCCATCTGTGAAAAGGTCTTTTTTGTCAGACTTATGCAGGTGTTCTTTGAGGCTCTAAGTATACTGCCAGCTCGCGACATATCTGGCTGCACCAGTGCTGGTGTAAAAAAAGGGTTGGGAGTGATAACGTTAGCACACATTGGGGTCCAAGAAAGAGGGAAATTCCCCTGAGGGTGGGAAAGGAGCAGCATGAAGAATGGAAATTGAACGACTGAGATGTGTGAGATAAAGAAGAGAAAAAGGTGAAGGTTCCCAGATGGGACAGTAAATTAAAGTAGGAAGTGAATGAGGTTACTGAGATCTGAAGAGAGTGAGGTAGAGCCTAAAGACGACAATGCATGAGTTAAACAAAGAAAGGAGGCTTTGAATTGAACTGATACATTGAATTTACTCTTTTCGTTTTGGTCAATTGTCTGGCCTCAGCCAATATATTAAAATTAATTGGATCATTGCTGAAGTGCAGCAGCAACTCATCTTGTAGCTGGAGTGGGCTAAATCAACTTGCAGGTAATTGAAGGAAAGTTGAGAGGAAAAGAGAGGCTAACAACAAACTTGCACTCACGGTGGCTTGAAAAATTACATTGCCAGGGCTTTGGCTTTTTTTTTTTTTTTTGGTTATTCAGAAATGAGGCAGCATAATGAAGTATGAGGCACTCATCACAATAGCACATCCCAGCCTTGACAAGGCAATTAGGGAAGCACAGCATCTCACGTACTCAACAACACCTAATTTCTTCTAGCTCAAGGTGAAGATTCATGACACGGAATCATTTGAGAAGGTGGTGATAACATTATTGCACACAGACATTAAGAATCTGTGAATCTCAATACATGTGATAGAAAACTGGTTTCACAAAGGCACTGTAAAAAGCAAAATGTCAGTAGAAAGCATCTGCAAGTTATTTGAAAGCAGCACAATGTAAAAATGTCAGTTACCGTGAAAAAGTTAATGAAAGAGTGCAGCAAGGCAGGAGGTAAAAGAGAGAGACTGGAGATGAAAGAGTGCTGATAGACAGACTGACATTGCAAGAGATGCAGCAAGAGGGATGACGAAAGCTTGGCTGAAGTCAGACACACAGCGGAGTGAAAAGCAGTATGTAGGGAATTCGATTCTTGTCAGCTTCTTTTGACTTCCAACTTCTACTGACTCAAGCATGAAGACAAATGTCATAGTGCAGAAGTTAGTGGAATTCACACTGGAGTTTTGTCTGTGTTAATTATAATTCTAGCATATACTGTAACCACTCCAGCTTGCAAGACTAGGAGTTAACCAGGAAAGTGCCAAACGGGAGTTCTCAAAATGAAACATAAGTACAAATGGTTTAGTGGAAACTGAATCCCTAATTCACACAGTGGATGTGTGGGAGGGTAGCCTCAGGGTGGCAGCAGTGAAAATTAGAAAGAATGAGCTATTGGACATGAACTGTGTCGGCCTATTATTATTTTTAATTGAACACAACCAACAGAGACTGCATCGTCTTGACATAAGCCATAATTTCAAAACAACGTAATTACAACATGTATTTTTCTTTGGGTTAAGTCACTGCAGTCATAATTGTACTTTTTACCATACTTACTGAATTGAACGTGAAGACACATCATTCTAGTTGGCTCAGACTTTGTCGTAAGTTAACTTTTGTCCTCACTGCCACAGGAAATACAGTGTGTCAATGAAATAAATGTTCATTCAGTACTTAATGTCATGGTCAACTGCATGAGTCATGTTAGACAGTGTTTCAGCACCATAGCCTGTGTAAAATAATGGATGTAGCCACCATGACATCACCTATCAGTTTGTGGATTCCCATTTTAAGGCTTGAGTTTGGCTTTTTGGCCATTGCCATCTTGTTTTTTGGAGCCAAAAGTTTCCATATTTGGGCAAGAAGGTGAAGAGAACCCTAACGTTAGCTGCTAGCTTAGTTAGCGCAGTGCATTTACAAGTATGGTTTACTGTGATAATACGAGTACTAATGCAAATTTTCACTAGCAGAAAACCAGCTTAAAACCATTGAAACAAAATGTACTTACCACAAACACTGGAAATCGGACTCCTTAGGCTGAGGACTTTTTTTTTTTTTTTTTTTTTTTAAGTGACCAAAACATTCTCATTAACTTTCATGAACAGAAAACACACTGAAATAGCTACCGCTACACCTATACTCTGTGAATCTGGGGTTACACCATGTTTACGATACCTAACTAACATTGCCACCGTGGTAGCGACCTGTCAAAGGGCAGCACCCACCTGTCACTCAAAGCAGCCATGTCATTAATAAAACCCCATGTCTAAAGCCATAAATTTAACTAAGTTGAATAAAAAAAATCACCCTCCATACAGTTATCATGGATGTTAAAATTAGCTATAGAGACCAAAATTGTTTTTGTACCAGGCTGTAAACACATTTACTTCTGCCATAAAGTCGGACATTCTAATATGGGGGTCTGAAGGGACTGACTTGCTATTGGAGTTCTTGGTTTTTGGTACTTTGCGTTGGCTTAATTTTTCAACCCTGAAGGTTGCACCTTGTTCAACACACTAGAATTATGGACTGCACTGGTCAGCTCCTGACTATGGCAGCCTTTTCATGGGTAATAACAAGAAGAAAAATAAAATTACAATTAGTTTTATGTTTTTGACTTAATAGAAATAGTCCCAAGATAATATTTTACCATTCTCTGAAAACCAGTAAAGGACTAATGTAAAGGAGACTTATTTTATTCTTTCCAGAAACTGACATTTTGAGAGTAATGAGTCTCTGCTCTGATGGTGTCTTAATACAAGCTACAGTAGCATATAGTGAGAGGTCACTGCAGTCACTACAGTGTACTGTACAAGCAGAAACACTGAGATGCTTAGTGTTCAGTGTTGTGTATCTGCATGAACATTTGAAGTTCAGCATGCATCATGATGGATTGCCAATGCTCATTGGTAGACATGCACTCCCGTAATTCCTTACACATAGCAAGCAGTCTTAAGCAGTTCATTAACTTTTAATTTCCCATTTGAGTAAGTCAGAAAATAGAATGTAATAACTTTTGTCTGATGTTTGTTGACTGCTATGAGATGTGAAGAAAAGACGACATCACGACAAGCTCTGTGCAATAATCCTCATTAAAGCTAATATACAGAGATAATGTCTTGCAAATTATATACCATGCTGTTAGTGTGCACTCTATTATATATGACACTTTTTACACTACTTAATTCTTTGGCATGTATTGGTGAGTTACAATGGTTTCACTGCTGTTTTAAAGTCTTGAATACAAATATTGTTTTTCAACAACCTAAGCTATTGATAGCAGTTCTCAAAACTCAATATTTCTGAAACCTAATGATTTCAAAGTGATCTCACCCCTCACCATTCCTTCCGGTCTCTCTCTTTTTCTCTCTCCATCTAGAGCTAATAGATGGGACCCCCACCTTGAAAATCAACCATGGTTCTGGCACAGTGGTGCTACAGTTGCCAGGCAACGTGAATGTGGCAGACAGGCGATGGCATCGGCTGGATGTCCGCAGCAACAGCAAGGTTGGACGCTTCACCTATTTAACACCAACCACCATTTATTTAGCTATTTAACAAATAAGCTCCAAGTGTATTCACACTGAGCTACACTGACAGATGAAAAACATGTTTTTTTTTTCTTTCTTTCTTTCAGTTTTACAAACTCAGTTTCATCACTAAAACCAAGAAATGTTTTCCTGCATTAAAACCTTTTAAGTACATGTAAGATGGCCAGCAATTTCAATACGTCATTCATATGAACAGCTTCATTTATCCTTTTTTAGCTAAGACGTGCCACTTACTTATGCAAGGAAAGAAATTAAAAGGTGTAAATGTATTCAGTCGTGATTATCTACGAGCTGTCACTGAAAAGAGTTCAGGTGTATTTCAGCTGTGGTTATGTAAGTACTCCTTTATGTCCTTTGAGATTGCACAAAGGCGCTTTCAAACAAATATCTCCTTTAAAGTAGAGGGCATTTGTGCTAGGCGTGTTTGTGGATGAAGCAACAAAAAAAGCTAATAAAACCATGAACACAATGTTGTAGTTGTGGTGCTGAACTGTACCTGTGTTTGCTTACTGAACATCCACCCACACCTTTGGCCTCAGTTTGACATCAGCTTATGCAGCCTGCAGGTGCTTCTGGAAGAACCTGGGTTTGGCTGCTACATTTGTAATGAGGAATGGTGTGTTGCACACAACTTGCATGCTTCTTGAATACGGTCTCAATACATCAAAATGCATAGTGAAAATCTGAATCGAGTCAGGGTGTGACTGGAGACTGGAGCCCCAGAAAAGATAACTACTTGGGTCAACTTAAGTTATGCAGATTTTGTGTGCAGCTTTTGGGGAAACTGAGAGTTGTTTCTGTGACTTTAGCAGTGTCTCTGATATCCTATAAGTTGTAAGAATGAAATGTGACTCCTGCTTTGTATGGTGCTCTCCACTTGGGATAAAAAACACAAGGGGCAGTGTAACTTCTTATCAGTGTCAGATGCCACAATTCATTTTAATCTGAGTCAAAATGAAAAGAAAGTACATTATTTAGCTACAATTCCAATTTTATCCTCATCTTAAGATATCTCAGAATGAGTGATGCACAGATAAGGAGGCTGTGTTAAACCTCAGTATCTGTTAAATATCTTCTGCAGACCTTAAATAACGTTTGGGTTTTTGCTTTAGTGAATCAGATGCAAGAAACTAGTTGCAGCTATAGTTCAGTTTAATATCCAGAAGGTGACATGCCTAAAATTATACTTCCTATTATTGGGCAGTGCTTTTGCCGGGGTACAGACCTTAGAATCTGTCCACTCCACTAAGTTAATTGATTTATCTGGCATCACAACATGAGACAGCGTTGTCTTGGATGAAATAAAAAGTGATCCAATGAGCACCGCGAGGGGGCTAACCAGCCATTGTCAAGCTGTTGTAAGTCGTTGTAATAACAACAATGACAAGATAGATGCTGCCATTGAGGCTGTCTAAAATCAACATGTCTTCTTATGAGACATGTAGTTTGTTTTACTTTGCTCCAAACCTCAGCAAAGCCAGCATGTTGGCATGGCTACTAGAGGGTGACACGGGAGTGGATTTTCAGTCCTGTCCCATCCCACTCCCACAAAAATAATCCCATCCCGTCCCAATCCCATGAAAAAGAAAAAAAAAATCCTGTCTCGTCCCAATCCCACAAGAATGACTACTGTCCCATCCCGCTCCCGTGTTGTGTTTCAGTTACAGTAAAAAAATATATATATATATGCCTACCTTAGCTGAATATAAACCCAAATATGACATCTAATGTTGTGTTTTGGTGTTTATTGCCTAATTATTTTTACATTCACTCCACTTTGAAGCTGTTCAGGATGATAAACACATTTGATTTCTGATGTGGTCAGACAACACGTCATAAGAACCAGTTCTGAGAGAGAAAAATGTCGTTAAAGTATTGCAGTAAAAGTAGTGTTTGGTTCCTCTGACTGATATTATTACCTCCCCCAAGGAGGTTATGTTTTCGCCGGCGTTGGTCTGTTTGTCTGTCAGCAAAATAACTCAAAAAGTTTTGAACGGATTTTGATGAGATTTTCAGGAAAGGTTGATAATGGGACAAGGAACAGATGATACAATGTTGGTGGTGATCAGTTGAAGTGAAGTGGATAAAATAATAAAATGGCAGGAAATTCGAGCTGCTTGGCGGAGGTCTGCGCTCTCCGAGTGCTTTTCTAGTTATATATGACATCATTAGATTATTAATACTAAAGCATCAGTGTTAGAGCAGCATGTTACTGTTGTAGCTGCTGGAGGTGGAGCTAGTTTCAACTACTTTATAAAAACTTGACTATTGTTATTATGATTCCCAGTCCCGCCCACTCTTGTTGACTTTTTTCCCATCCCGTCCCAGTCACGTGACGAATAGTAAAACTGACTCCCATCCCGTGGGAATCCCCTGAGAATCACGTGACCTGTGGGACTCCCGAAAAAATGTCAGCCTCCAATGGCTACACATTACTGTGGATTTAAAATGTCGTTAGATTCAGGCAGATTGGTCGCTAGTGATTGGGGAAAACAGAATCCACCTCCCCCAGGGAAATCAGTTTAGAGTGGACGCAATGGCAGACTGACGATGGACACGGAGTGTAATAAGGTGACAATTCTTTCTGATATCAGGCAACTTACCATTCTTACTCATACGTATTCTTGTTCACCATTTATTTGAACTAGTTTTGGCCATTTTCAATGCACAATTGTAAGAGCTCCATTGTAAGCCTAAGTTAGTATTGGTAGTTAGACCAAAAACTAATCCTGCAAGTTGAATTAAATCCTAAAACAAGTGCCCAGGGAACGTGCTGCACATGGATCAGGGCATTCTGAGCTGCTGAGATCCCCAGCCTTGGTTTTAAAATTGGTCGATAGTGCCCAAAATTAGAAACATGTCATATTTTCACACTAAATGTTCTTATTCTGTACAATCAGTTAGTGACTCCTCACATTGTTGTGCACATAATCACATTTCTATCCATTTTAACTTTATAGCTGAGGTTCCAAAATTGTGTCATGTCATGTCACAGACTCACCCATTTTGCCCCATCCAAACCTCTTTGATATGATAATTACAGACCCAAATGGGGAAGATGTTAGTTAGTGATTTAGTATTGTAGAAGGATCTGCACTGTAAAGTACAAAGGGAGACAATAGCGGTGAGAGTGAGACAAATTATGGCAATGGCCCTCCTTTGACATTATCTTCTTTCAAGTGAATTAAATTAGAGTGAAATTAAGCTAATCTTCATTTGACTGAGGACCGCCTGGAGCTCTTCACCTCCAAGGGCTCACACATAACCACTGTCTTTTAGCTCTTTCACCTCCACAAATATCAAGAAGACAGTCAGTGATCCTATTTTTAGAGTCTTTGATGTAACCCAGCCAGAAAGCTTCAAGACTCACAGTCTCACTCCGAGCTTAGGACACCTTAAAGCAGCTGGACTGGCTGAACCCTGTTCTGGGAAACTCATCCCCATGTAGATGAGGACCACTTCAGTAAAAGCACAGGACTGAGTCAGAGTTTTGTACTCTGCAGTCTGTCAAACTAAAAGCCTTTTCATATTCAGCACCATCAAAAGCCCTTTTAAAATCTAAAACTCCATAATCACACTCATGTCACACTTAAATGTGCTTCATTTAGTTGGTTACTCAAAGACTCCGAATGTTCCCCAAACCCCCCTTCAAAAACACACTGCTGACACCACCATAAGTGCGGGCTAACCACTTTAATAATGCCATCAGGAACCTTGTCTCACCACTAGTGTGCCACTGAAATGCGTCTGCAATTTGTGTCATTTACCAAACTGTTCAGTACCACACAGTCATTGTGACAAAAACGCAGCAGTTTTGTTAATCTTTTCTGTTCCTTCAGTTTCTTTTGCATGAAAAGAAACAACAGCTTTAGGTTCAGCTTCACACTGACACATGCAAAACACAGAGTACATTTTCTCAGTATAGCCAAACAAATGCATGAATGCACCAAGACTTTGGGTAATGCGACAGCTTTATTCTGAATTGCATGAATACAATAATTAGTTGAGACTTTTCTTATTTAAAACAGAGATTATTCTGCATCACAACAGTGTTACTGTCAGTTACATGTGAATCTATTCATTTGTCTTGAATAGCAGCTGCTGTTCCTACCTGGTTGTGTGACCTTTTTGGATTAGCTGCCATTGTATGACCCTGTGAGACTGAAAGCCGCAAGGACAGAGCTGCTCGCTGTAGATTTACTGGATGATTTAACAACAAGAATCTCACCATAAGCAGGGTTTTTCAAACGTAATACAAGAAAGTTTAGCCATGAATCAAGTACTACCTAACCAAAGCATCTGTCTATGTCTGAAACAGTGGTTATACAGTACGACAAGTGGACGGCATACAACAATACACAGTAGAAATAATTGCTATTGATCCAGTTGTACATGTAAAGCCTGTGGTCTGCAGACTTGTAAAGAACCGGAATCGAACCCGCGGCTGCTGCAGCAAGGCAGGTGCCCCTGTACATGGGGCGCAGGCACTATTCACTACTCTACCAACGCCGCTAACAGCCACTGTTTATGTGACATCATCAACCTAATTGATGCTACTGAGCAATCAGCTGGCACAGCAGGTATACATTAGCTGCTGTTTCCCGACACATTTACCTCCTGATGATGCTGGTTTTAAAGTAAAATTAAAACGTTAAAGTGGCAAACATGCCTGTGTCATTTTACTTTTAGATAAAAATGTGCCCAAAAGTAAGGTAAATTCTATGGTTTTATTGGCATATTTTGGTGTGGCAAATTATACAGTTTCAAGGTCTTTAAGCAAGCTGCTGTCCAGGAGGACATCCTCAGTTGTCCCCAACAGTGTAACATCGCCTACTGTGTATACTCTCTTCACAGTACTGCTCTCTAATACCACTACTGATTCTGCTCAATTTGTTATGTTTTTGTCAGTTTCCAACAGAACGATGTGAAGCTCTGCATTCTGAACTCATTTTTATATCTCCACGCCAGCCACAGCTGTAGCCAGAGGCATTACCTTTTCAGTCTGTCTATCCACATGTCCGTCCAATTTTCATGAACGCAATATCTCAGGAATGCCTTGAGAGAATTTCTTCAAATTTGAAACAAATATCAACTTAAACACAAGGATAAACTATTAGCATTTGGTGATTAAAGGGCTAGTGCACCCAAAAATGAAAATTCAGCCATTATCTACTCACCCATATGTCGATGGAGGCCCTGGTGAAGTTTTAGAGTCCTCACATCCCTTGCGGAGATCTGCAGGGGGAGCGGCCAGCACACCTAATGGCAGACGACGCCCCAGACTAACGTCCAAGAACACAAAACTGAATCCACAAAGTATCTCCATACTGCTCATCCGTAGTGATCCAAGTGTGCTGCAGCCCCGACATAAAAAGTTGTTTCGAAAAACGTCATATGAACTCTGTTTTTAGCCTCACTGTAGCCTGTAGCTCTGACTGCTTCTCTGTGCTCCGCGCTCACGTGTGCGCGCTCAGGGTGATCGGTGATGCACGGTCTCTGAAGAGCAGCAGTCTCGTCAGTACTGATGTCCAGATTCTCAAGTGCAGGCATCGCCAATTCCCAGTCTGAGCAGCAAAGACTTTCCTCATCCGTTGGCATTGCTTTGCATTTGAAACAACTACACCACCAGGTTTCCAGTGCTCGACTCCAGTATTCTGCGGCTGGCTGAGGGTTAGGCTCATGAGCTGCGGCGGCTGCTTCGTCCAGTAGCCTGAGTTCCGTCCGTATACTCGGGCTCAAACAAATACGGCTCAACAAAGAAATGCTGTTCCTCCTCAATTTCAAAGTCTTCAGACATGTTGGGCTGTCCTTTGCTAAAAGACCGTAGTGCAAATTATCTTTTAGCTACTGTGGTTACTGTTGTCTCCCCCTGCGGTGCACGTGTCACGTGATGTAAACACGGGTGAGCAAAGCTCATGCTTTCGCTGGTCTCGCACAAGCATGCACACGTGAGCGCGGAGCACAGAGAAGCAGTCAGAGCCACAGGCTACAGTGAGGCTAAAAACAGAGTTCATATGACGTTTTTCCAAACAACGTTTTATGTCGGGGCTGCAGCACACTTGGATCACTACGGATGAGCAGTATGGAGATACTCTGTGGATTTAATTTTGTGTTCTTGGACGTTAGTCTGGGGCACTGTCTGCCATTAGGTGTGCTAGCCGCTGCCCCCTTGGATCTCCGCAAGGGATGTGATGCTAACCTTACGTCCGTCTCATTCTTGTGAAAACAATACCTCTGGAAAACCTTAAGGTATTTCTTTAGGTTTGGCACAAATGTTCACTTGGACTCAAGGATGAACTGATTGGAAGTTGAAGGAACAGAAGGAGATACATTTGGTCTGATACTGAATTGGTGACACTAATCTTGTCCACCTTGTAACTGTGCTGCTGGGTTGAAGATGTGCATGAAGCATCCGTGTTTTAGAATATGTAGCTTATTTGAAGCAACATCCATATTTGAAGTATTGTCTACTGTCGTGGCTACATATTAGTCTGGACAGACAGAGATCTAAACTGTAACTTGACTAGTTTCATACAACCCCACTAATTTAGGTTTGCTTGTTGTTGTTTTTTTAATTCACGTTATGTGCTACACGAATGTAGCTGCCAAATCTAGATTATACTCAAGGGTGACATTTTTGTGAATAAACCTAAATAGGTGGCCTTTTTGGGGGCATATATGCCAATGATCAAATCTTGTGAATGTGCACTTGATCATAAACAGATGGCGTTCATCAGGTTGAAAGAAGTAATTATAAAACTTTGGTAAATCTTACTTGGAATACTTGTAGAAACAAATCTCAATTATAGAGAGATTTAGGATATGAATACCTGAATGTTATTTTCCCAGTGTTTATTTACAGTATTGATAATGTCTGTTTAGTGTTCAAAGGCTGGTGTAGGTTTTAAGTCTATGCCCTGCGCTCATTTATAACTGAAACATCGTAACATACATTTTGCAGCTAAATTGCCTGCTGTTTGGACACATAAACCTTTTTGCCAGATTGTATTCTGACAACACATATGAAAGCTTTTATCACAGATGTGAAAATAAATTAATTCAGAAGTGATGTGTTTTAACACAGTTGTAATAGCAGGAACTGTATGCTAACACACTGGGTGTTATTCAGCATAATTGTGATGATTTCGGTGCCAACTTTTTTAAAGAAATATCAGGTTGGGTTAACAGTGGATCAGATATAAAAAAGAAAAAGCATTTGCACTCCTTTAAAATACCATGTACTGTCAATACTTACATAAACCTAGTGTGAGCTGCAATGTACTGTATGTGAAAGAAAGAATTAATCTTATGTCCAAAAAGATTAGACGAACATGTGTGTTTGATCCTTTTTTTTGGTAACTTCAATGTTTCCTGTTTTCTAGCCCAAACGTTACTATTTATAGAGGAATCTTTCATGACAGTGAAGTAAAGTAAATTGCTCTAACTGTGTGGAAATAGGTTGTCATGGCTCCTGCTTAACTACCTTCCTCTTCACTTGTATACACAAATTGCACAATTATTGGAACACACTGGTATAAGATGTGACGTCTTGTTTTTTTGTTTGTGCATTAACAGGAAACATAGCAGACAGCAGCAAAGTAATATGCACTAATGTAACAAATGTGAGTCAGAGAGGCAGCTCTCACTGTCGTGATCGTGGTAAAAGAGCACTTGATGGCAACAGGAGGTACACTCATTATAATAGTGCAGGGAAATAGGGGCTTTATTAATTTATCTGGTTTCTCTGATAATATTAGTTTAATATAGCTTGTCCTTTTTGTCTGTGTTCTCTTCAGGAAGTGCGTTTCACCCTCGATCGCTGTTCAGGGGCAGCTGTGATGGAAATGGAAGGACTAGGCAGCTGGTTGACCACTGAGGACCACTCTTCCTGTGAAGTGACGGGTGTTACACCCAACACTGACAGGTACACACAAACTCCTGAACACACACATACACACCTCTATTTTTGAAAGACAGGTGTGACTTTATACGTGGGGATGTGTAGGAGAGTGTGTGTAAAGGTTATTCTTTATGGGGCCACATATTTACATGTTGCGAGATGAAGTGCCAGAGATTTTTAGTTTCCCATTTTTAATCGAACTGTCAGTGTGCACAAATTTATCTTGATGGTCTTCTATGCAGACATTGTATAGCGTCATACAAAAGTAATCCCTCTAGATCATAATTTAAGCAGAAGCCAATAACAGCGTGCAGCTAAGGTCGGGGCTTTACAAAATGGTAGCGACCAGGGAGTAGCAACACGCATTCAAGAGGAAGCTAGGAAAATTGTAGAGACAGCAACAAAAACATGCAAACATAGTGAGTGCCAAGTGGACAAAGCTCGTTCCAAAACAAGAATGGGATTGGCTCTCACTTCACTTATGCTGCAGAGCACTGAGGGAGAGGATAGGGATAAAGAGCAATGCGAAATGGTTAGCTTAGTTAGCTTGCCAAAGTATCGTCTTTTCCATTACAACATATTTAACGTTTCTACAATTAGGCTTGTAGTCTGTGCACAAGCAGCGTAGGGAGGAGGGGCCAAGTTTGAATGTTGTGTTTATAAACAGTAACCAACAATTTCTGCATGGAATACCTTTAAAGAAATATTTTACTGAAGGAAAAATGGCCTTTTCATAAAACTAGGTTGTCTATGCAGTAAAAAGATGCAAATACTTTTAAAAATCGGTGCTACATGATAAGAGAAAACAGAAAAAAAGAAATCTGGCATTTACTTTTGCTCAAGAGGCAGAAAACCTAAAACTACTTGAATGCACCTAGCTGCACCAGACCAATAAACACTTCCCCTAGTGGATGAAATAATGAAAACTCGTCCATTTGACAGAATGGTCTGTAATTACAGTTAAACGGTAAGCTAAAATATGTATGTAAGTATGGTTCGATGTCAGTTTTTTGGCAGTATGGCTACACATTTTCTATTGACAAACTCTCAGTACTCCAGTTAAATAGGTCGATCAGCACCATGTGAGTTTTACATGTGATCTTACAAATCTGAAAAGTGTTTCTTTAAGAGTACGCTCCACTGGTCTAATTTGGGATAAATACAAATGTTGCATGTTTAATTAGAATGTTATTGAACCCAAGTCACAAAATGCTACACAGACATTACAGCATTTGTCACCTGTTTTATTGAGGCTTCATGAGACTTCATGATAACTGCAGTTCTTTTTACCCTTTAACAGCATTGTTGTCTTCACACTAAAGCTGCACTCATCAGTACTTTTATATTAAATTTCTCCAAAAACTTAAGGTTCATGGACATAAAGTGATAACACATCACTGTTGTGTTTGCTGCTTTTTTCGCTGCAACCAACAGCTTTTGTTTGTGGGTGACATGTTTCATTTGCTGTGTTGAATATTAAAGGGCTTGATTAGAATAAGGTGGTTAAAAGCTGAAGCAAAACTACAAAAAGGTCTCTAATGGTGTGGTGAAATCTAATTTAGTGCCAGTGTTTCGATCATTTTTGTTGCCTTGGATTTTCAAGTCATTCAGACAATGCCCAAATGATATGGATATGGCAGTGCATATAGGATCTGTACTATGAGCCCTGATCGGCAGTCGTGCCTGTTTGTATATGTGTATGTGTTTTTCAGACACCTCAACATGAGCCAGGTGCTCCAGCTCGGAGGTGTAAATGAGGACATTCCCTACATCTACCCTCAGCTTCAGCACAAACACTTCACCGGCTGCATCCGCAACCTCATCGTGGACAGCAAGGTAGCACACTTGTATCTGCATTAATTATACACATACACGCTAGTACATAGCCACACAACTTTTAGCACACCAGCATTCAAGCAAACTCAAATTCACGCCTGCACTCTAGCTGATAAATGGATTAATAACAGGTTTCAACAGTCACAGTACCCTTGTGCAATGTAAGAGATGTTTTTTACGCTTTTAACTGTAACCTCAAAGCGCTTTCAAATATTACACACGTGCTCTCCAAGGGTGAAATGGAATATAAACCTTTCCACTCCAGCCCAATCTGACTTCAAGTCAGGACTTTCAAGTAACCTTCTACTGCTCTGTTGGAGTTAAAAAGTCAAGGACTCCATGCTCAACCATGACAATTGGAGCCCAACCCCAACAAAACCTAAATAATTTCTGTATGAACACTGGCCTCAGGTATGATAGCCTTTTGTGAGCCTGCTGCCTTCTAAAGCCTAAAATTTTGGCTTGGCTTCAAATATAACTGTGACTAAGTGCCTCTACCAGACCAAAACTATCAAATCTTGCCTGACATAACTGGTATTTATACAGAAACTCCAGTGTCTTTTAAGACTCTATTCCAAGTGATGCAGACAGGGTAAGATGTCAGTTTCCTGATAATCAAAAATCACATGGAAGGATGACTGAGAAAAGAAGAAATGAAAAGCTTATGTTAAAGGAAACGGGTACCTACCACTCTTTAAGAAGCACTATTTCCTCCATTACTCGTTGCTATTCATAATGTCTCACTCTCTTTTTTGCTTGCATCTGTTGTTAACATTGTGATTTAGACTTAATTTACACCTGGTATAAAAATGTGCTCTGCATTCAGATATGCTTGGAAACTGATCATGGCATTTTTGCATTCTCTATGCAAAGAAGGTGAGTGGGAGGAGAGCAGGAATTCTCATCTTTTATGACACTTTCATGGGAGGCAACAGAAGATTTGACAGGTTCTTTTTGCTATAGTAGTGCTTGCAGCAGCACTGAACACTGACACAAAATTGGATAAGAAGAAAGAGTAACTTGTGGTACTGAAGGAGCGGATCCTGCTGTCTTGCTGGACTCTTTCAGTGAAGCTACTTTTTCAAATGTTCAAGTGGAGGATCTCAGATAAATGCATGGTCTATAAAAGTATCATCAGCCCTGATATGCATTTTTATTGCAGCTGTGCAGGTATTAATTTAGAGCTGAGTCTCACAACTGCCCCTGTAAGTAGAAATTCATCAAATATACTTTTTTCTCCTGATATCAATTTCACCACCAAAACTTGTGACCAGTACCTATTCCAATAAATGAGGTCAGTATCAGCACAAACAGAATCCTTGAAAACGATGAGAAGAACTCACATACACTGTCTCCCTTACTGCTGTAATATTTATTTGATTACAATGTTTCAGTCTGTCTGACCTTCATTAGTCATACTGGCAGCATCACAACACTTCAGTACGCACACACAGTAACTTTTATATAACCTTAAAGGTCCAAAAACTTGAAAACACAGGAAAATTTAAGAGAAGACAAACTGGTGTATATATAATGCATCTTACAGTTTTAACAATCATACTAAATTCAATAAACAAGTCCAAAGGGGAGGTCCATTTTTACTTTCCCTTTGGACTCATCAGTCACTAATCTCTGTAGTCTGTTCATTGGATGATTGGATGATAAAGGCATCTTCTGTGTGTATGTATTCAGTATATGGAAGTGTTGTGCTGCTTCATATGTCTGATGAAGGTCAGACAGACGAACACATTATTATCAAGTAAATATTTCAGCAGTAAGCAAGACAGTGTGTGGGAGTTCTTGTCATTGTCAGCTATTTCATGAAATGCTCTTTTTGTCTATGATAAGGTTTGTTTTTGTATTGTGTATGAATTTGACCACAAGGTCTTGTTTTTCTTTTTTCCTCTTTTCTGGTTGCCCACTCGTGCTATAGGGAGCCATCAGGGTGGCAAGTTTGTGAATATGTACATGTGAGATTGTATTAGTCACTTGGCCAGTCGGTTAGTTCAGACCACTTTTGTCTTGTAGTCTGGTTAGGTGCAAGGAGCCACGGGGGGCCTCTTATGGTGCTGAGTACGGTTGTTAGAAGTGCTGTCTTGTTACCTCCATAAACACAGTTTATGTGTATCCATCCATCCATTCCAACCATGAGCTATACCCACTTAACCTTCAGAGGGTCAGGGGAGGCTGGAGCTGATCCCGGCTGGCACTGGGCAAGAGGCGGGAAACATCCTGGACAAGTCGCCAATCAATCACAGGGCTGACATATAGAGACAGACAATCATTCACCTTCACATTCACACCTACTGGCAATTGACCAATTAACCTGCATGTCTTTGGACAAAACCAGAGCACCTGGAGAAAACCCACGCAGGCACAGAGAGGAAACGCTACACAGATGGGCTTAAGTCAGCTGCCAGGTTCGAACCCAGAACTGTCTACTGTATCCATTCAGTAGACCTTTGAAGCTCTATTAAGATGTTGAATCTCAAGAGTGGGGATATGAAAGGATATACACTTCTCCTACTGCATTGCTAAAGGCTTGTAGCTGGTGTGGTGTACCTTAGCTGGAGTCGTAGCGGGAGGCTGCACAAACACTATGTACTAATGAGAGAAATCTGCATGATGCGTGTGGGCGGACATGAGGATAATAAATCTCCACAGAGCAAGCAACAGTAGGCATACTGATGATTAATAATGTTGATGGACATGTTCAGGCATTGTATGATTTTTCCTTTTTTTTGTCTCTTATTTTTTTCATTTAGTGTTGTTGTTCTTATCATCACAGCATGTGCTAATGTGTGACATTTTTATCTGTTTCCCTTGAGGTATGTGTGCCTGTGATATTGTAAAGGTAGTTGGCACTGATAGACGCACTTGCTGTAACTGCATACTCTGCATGTGTCTGTTTCTATGTACATGTCCCGATGTTTTTCTGTGATGTTACTTGTATGTCTCTTTTTCTATATATTATTATTACATTACTTGATCCTTTGATCACTGTAGGTACCTGGCTGTGTCTACTGTGATTATGTCTGTACTGTATGTCCTGTGGGCATCTGTGTCTGTATTTTCTGCATTACTATGTTTCTGTTTTGGAGCCAGAAAGAGATACAGCATGTCAAGACCATGTCACCTTCATTAAACCTATTGAAGTGTGATGCATGGCCATATGGGAAAAGTGTGGTATGTGTGGATGAAGACGAAAGTAAACTAGACTGTGCTGAAAGCAGGGGCGACCACGAAGCTGTGTCCAGGAAAAGAGACAGGAGGAGATTTTTTTTTGATTTTATAATTATATTTCTATTCTGGAGTTGGGTGTCTTCCCTCTGGCTGTCATTGGCCATTCTCCATCCTCGTCCTGTCATTATTCTGCTCGTCTTTCTCCCTTCAGCTCTCAGTCTAACATTACTGCTTTAAGTTTTTGGGTTGTTTTGACAAAACTGTCACTCCATTTTTAAATGTGGAGGTTTGCCATTACAGGGGTTGGGTTAATGGCATTTTGAATGCTAGTAGCTTTAAATTGAAGTTGGATTTGTAATGTTGCTAAGCAGAAAGTTTGACTTGTAACAGACATTGTGGGACAATCTGGGTCAATCTTGAAAACAGGTATTATCATTCTGCTAGAATAAATGTTACAGCTGCTCATATGTTTTTCATTACAATCATGGTATAGATGTTGCAGTGTATCCTATTTAATTCATTTGGAAGACACACATGAGAAGCAGTTCCAGAAAAATACCTTTCAGGCCAAAACCTGAATAAATGGGGTCATTTTCATCTAATTAGATCCGTTGGAATGTTGTGAATTTGTCTGTATGCGTTTGCATTTTCTGAAAGCTTTTGGACACAGATGAAAGAGAGCAGTACCAACTGAAATTGTGGGGGCAGTGTATATTTTAACGGTAGGACACAACAAAGACGTTTTAAAAATGGTGGAACTGAACAAATCAGTAATTTAGTGAAAACGATTCTCCGTCCAATCTCAATGCCACAGCACTTGATAATGGTTAAGACATATTATTCTTTCAACAAGTCCCTTTGCTAGTCTCTACATGGCAATGCCGCTGTGCACAAAGCCAGGTCCAATAAAAACTGTAGTTTTGTGTGGAGACACTTGTCTTGCACTGAGTCCTGAACTTAACCCCATCCAACACCTTTAGGATGAACTGGACTGACTGCTTGCCAGGCCTTATCGGCCAGCATCGGTGTCCAGCCTCACTAATGCCCATGTGGGAACAAATCACTGAAGACAGCTTCCAAAGTCTTGTGGAAAGCTTCCCAGAAGAGTGGCAGCTGTTATGGTTTTGGAATGAAAGGTTCATCCATTACATTTTGGTGTAAAGTTGGGGTGTTTCCAAACTGTCTCTGCCATGTAGTATATGTCAAGTAGAACTGAGCCTTTCCTGGCGCCTCACGGTAGCCCAGCACCTTGCTAAGGCACCTTACTGTATGTTAGGATTTCATGTAATCTGTCATTCATGTGTATTTCCAAAACTGTGTTAATCTGACATACAAATATTGTGCTCTTTCAGTCTGGCATTAAACTTGTGTTCTGCATGTCGCTCTCCATCATATCACCTCACTCACTGCACAGCACACTCACAGCTGTATACCTTGTACTTTGGTGTAGACCTTCCTGTGGGCTGACACATTTTCATACCCAACACCTGAAATTTATCTTGGCAAATAGGGCATCCTACAGTGTCCCTGTGTGACAGTGCGACAGTCTCCTTGGCCGAAGCCAAAATTTGTAATTTAAGCAGAAGCAGGTGTTTTTTTGTATTCAACTCGTATATTGGTTCATTTTTTTGCTCAGACACACAGATACACACCACAGTGACACATATGTGCACTTAAATCAATTGCAGACATGTGATCCCTGATGTGTCTCTCAGTTATTGATTGCTAGTGCCTGTGTTTCAGTTCCTAGCAATCAACACGATCGATCCAAATCAAACAGAGGAGTTGTGGCTTTATAGGTCAGCAGCCAGTACAATGCCTCTTTGCTGGAGGTCAGAGCCAATCAGAAACTCCCTGGCAGCATGACTCACTGTCAGTTTTTACGACCCTTTGCATTCCTACGTCCTCGCTGCAGCACCAATAGAACTCATAAAGTTCGGTTCGGTAGAGAGGAGATTGAACATATTAATGTCTTTTATGGCGTGGTTTTGTGAGGGACACAAATTTAGGCTTTCAAGGTCCCCCTGTCCTTTCAGCTTTCTATGCAGTTGGCCATGCTGTTTGTCCGTTAGAAGATTTGTCCAGTGTTTGGTTTCATCACTGTGGGAAGAGAGAGTCAGAGAGGGTATAGAGAGAGAGAGAGAGAAAGTATAGAAGGCCACAGTGTACCCTGAGCTCATGTCCTTCAACATGTTTGAAAGTTGTCTTCCTGATTTTTTTTTTTTTTTTTCTCACTCTGTTTGACTTTATTTTCTTCTTTTCAAACTCTGACTCCCCCTCTGGCTACTTACCCCCTACCTGTCTGTCCTGTGTCTTCCCCAGTCCCCTCTCTCTACTGTCACTTTGCTTTTTTCTCTCCTGTTTGTTTGTTACAAACCGTTTATTGGCAACTCTCCCTGCTTCCTATCGTCTCATCTCAACTTTGCTTTTACTTCTCTTTTTAATGCTGTTCTCTTACATCTTTCCCTCCTCTTTCTCCTCTCTGTTCATCTTCCGTCTGTTCCCTTCTGGTTTACCCATCTCTCCTTCTTCCACCTCTCATCATTCCTTTTCTCTCCTCTCATCCTCTCTACATTTACTACCTCTCCATCTCCTCTATCTCCTTCATTCAGCTGTATGATTTGGGCTCCCCCGCTGACTCGCAGTCCAGCTCTCCAGGCTGCCTGACCACCGACAGCAGCTGTGTCAACATGGGTTACCCGTCCTGCGGCCACCGGGGTCGCTGTCACGGAGAGTGGGGCTCCTTTAGCTGCCAGTGTGTGCCGGGATACACAGGACACCAATGTGAAGAGGGTAAGCCAGAGTTTTTTGGCCTCATGCATTAAAGGAATACATCACATTTGTGGTAGATTGTACCATCAGCATCAAAACTAAATCATGTGTCCCAGATAGATCATTTGCTCCTTGGCATAATGCTTGCAGCAGAGACTATGTTGAGTTGTAGCATGTAAAACTAAAGCATAATTAGTTGTAGCTGATCACAGAGCTTTCATACTCAAATGAGTTTGTAGATGCGTTGAGGCAAAATGGGGAGTAGCATTTAGGTTTTGAGGTTTTATGCCAGAAAATGTAAGTTAGCTATGAGACACACACACATTAAATCATCGTGCAGTTAATGAAATAGGTGGTTTCTCAAACAGCTTCCAAATATGAACCTTGCCATGTAAGTTGTACATAATGATGCCATTTTTTTTTAAATATGTATCACACTTACAAAAGGCACAGTGTCACAGATTAACATGCCCTGTCTAGCTTCAGCTGTGTAGCACAGTCAAACAAGATGGTCAGTTTAATGTGAAGTTTAAAGAGGGTAAAATGAGAGACAGCTTACAGGGTGTTTTCTCTCACAGCCTCAGGGATGTGGAGCTACCCAGTTGTTTTATTTGAAGTGTAAAGTGCCAGTCTCCAATGCTGTATTAAATCTAGCTGACATGAATTTATTGTGAATGTCCTCATAAACATTAAGGGTAGGAACCTCCCATTTTGTAAACGTGTAACCTAAAATTGTAAAAGAGGATTGAGTGGAGTGCAGTTTTTGTTGGATCTCACCCACCAGGGTTAATTACTTATGTTATCCCCTGCTGCTATGCCTTTGTAACATTAATGCATACAATGCCATCTGCTTCATGGTATCCTGTATACAGGTGGGATGCACTATATTTGTAAATTCATGCATACAGTATATAGGTCACACACTTGCTGTTCTCCTAGAGGGTTATTCATCACTGCTGTGTAATTCTTGTCATACTCAGAGAGAAGCATGCAGGCCCTTGGTAGCATTCATACTAATGATACTCATGGCCTGAAGAAAAGCAGCTCCTTGTGAGCTTCTCCGTGTTGGCCTTATGGCTGTGGAGGCGTTTGCCTGACTGCAGCAGTTGGAAGAGACTTGTGAGTTGTTGTTGGATTGGGATGGGATCTTTAATGACCCTCCTGCACCTCCCGTTGTACACTTCCTCCAGATTGAGGAGAGCACCCCCAGAGATGATTTCTGCTGAGTGCAGCACTCTCTGCCAGGCCTCACAGTCTTGTTTGGTTCTTGTCTTATACTGCATGGTGACGCTCCCTTATAGGACTCAGGAATGAATGAATGAAGGAATGCTAATGAATCACTCTCTATATCTAAGATGATTCATATTTTTAATAAAAGCAACAATCTGTGCAGTCAATGACCGACTAGGGGCACATGGATGATTTTGGCAACCAGTGAGGCAACCTTTGAAAGATGAAAGAGTCATGTGCATTCTTTGACACCATTCTCACACGCAGACTGTGATTTATTTGAATAACATTTAGGAGCTCACAAAAACACAACCTGGCTATGTCTGGCAAGACAGTGCAAAACAAATGAAATAAGACCCTCCTTATGGGCTGTCCCCATGGCTTTTTAGTTAAGATGCCAACCATGTGCTGTAAAGTCCCCAGTTGCACTCCAGTAGGGGACCTTTGTTGCATCTCTCTCTTTGCCCTCATTTCCTGTCATCCCTCATTTCCTGTCATCTCTCTACAGATAGTAATAAAGGCATGAAAAATACATAACAAAAAGTTCCTTTGTGCTGTTTTAAACTCCCACCTTACCCAGATAGTTAATTGCATTTCTGAAAAAAAGACAAAATCCTGGCCCATAGGTAATATTTAATTCCTCAAAGGTACACATAGATATGTCTGGTTCAGACTGCACGATATTGATTGATTTCAAACATGTAAAATAAACAAAAGATAAAAACAAAACAAAATAACAATAATTGGAATGGATGATAGCCTATACAACAAATACATACACATACATGCAAACATATACATACATGTATACACACTCATTTATACATATACATATATACATCTCTATGAATTTGTACACATATACACACACAAATAAATGCATACATATTATGCATCAATAAAAGTGCAACATGGCTGTAGTAGAGTGTTGGCTCACATCGAGAACAACAGTGGGTGTCGGTCATTTCAATCAATCGTTTTATCCTGGTTAGCGTGTCACAGTAGACGACAACCGATGCCGCGTCTAGGACACCTCATGACATCGTGCCAGAAAGACTAGAACGTTAAACATTGTTTTCTCTTTTCTATTTTTTTTTTTTTTTTTTTGCCTTCCACGGCCTGCTCCCCAGCCTGGTCTCGCTCCCAGGAGGTTGAATACTGCTATTAGAGCCATGGCCCTCGGCTTTAGATACAGACACACAATGCACCCTTTAGCGTCTGTATGAGACTCAAAGGGCATTCGACCAACTCCTATGTAAACCCATCGGCATCATAATTAAATGCTTAGGGCAACGGATATGGTATAAAGAGTGCAAAAGTCTGCTTATGGGTGAGTGGGAATGGAGGTGGGTGGGTCCAACAAACACAGGACTTTGTCCCAGGAGACTGGTGCTTGTGTCCTGCGTGAAGCTATAAGTCAACATTGAGTTATTTTGTCACAGCAGTCGTCAGTCACACGTGTCATCAGTCAGTTGTTAGTCATGTGAGTTGCACAAGGGTTGGGTAGTGGGTGTGTTTTTTTTCAGTTACCAGCGGGACAGTGAAATATGATCCAGGGAGTCCACTTAGAATAACATATCCATGAGATTGAAAGTTTGTCCAACATTACAACACTGCACAGTGGTGTATAATATTATGATGAAGAATTTTGATGCTTTGAAAAAGCTATCACAGGCAGGGCTCGACAATAACGATTGCCCGATTGCCCGGGGCAAGTAAAACTCAAGGTCGGGCATGTAAACTAACAACTCACTTGCCCGATCGGGCAAGTTGCTAAAAATAGTAAAAGTTAATAACTAATTGATAAAATAAATGTATTTTAAAACGTGCTCCTTTGGCTCTGATGCAGCGGTCTCTCTGCCTGAAGTCACAGGCACACGCTGTGTAACAATGTCCTGCCCACAGCCCCCATTGATTGGTTACATGGCACAAGTGAAGCACTTGTGCTCATGCTGCACTGTGTGTGCATGTCCGACAGCACAGAGCGGCACAGCATATAAGAGAAGAGGGCTCTGTCTTACCTCTTCATAAACTAAAGTCATATTATTTTGCGCGACGGACGCTTCATATAATAACATAACAATATTCTATTTATGGTGTTATACCATCGTGTCATTTCTGTCTCTACGTGGTCACGCGTTAACAATTCTCCTCTCCTCGCGCACGGCGGAGTTCCGCCACACACACAGGCGTTGGCGTTTCTAGCCCATTTTTGGGGGTGCTGAAGCACCCCTAAATTGAATCCCAGCAGCCCTAAAATTCGAGTTTTTTTTTTTGTTTTTTTTTAACTGTATGTCCCTTTTTAACAAGCTAGAAAAGTGTCAAAACCATACAGTACTTGGTTGCAATGTAATATTTTAACAACAAAAATACAGCAGCAGTAGTTACATTTTTGGGGAGGTGCACGTCAGGCTACGCCGGGGGCTACGGTGAGCCTTCTGCATAGCCACGTACCCTACGACGTAGCGACGTCGTTGATTTAGCGCAGGACCATAAATCAGGCTTAATGCGCTCCCTTCCAGAGTGGGTGATATGCTGTAGTGGTCTAAGTACCTGGCTTAAACCAGGATATGTGGCACATTTCTTAACTTCTACCACTCAATACCAACACATTATTATCATTACCAGTCCTCATTTTTGCTGCATTTAATCGTAGGCCACTGTTTATGTTGTCAGATAGGAGTTAGCTGACGTTTTGTGTGCTACCAAATATTACAGGTGGTCAGTACCACTGTCCTCTGTTTGAATTGGAATGAGAGAAGCTAGCTGTTGTGTCATGTGCATGTGTTAATATAGCCATAGGATTGGGTAGGGACGGTAGGGACACATCCCTACCAATATTCAGCCCCTTCTGTATTGTCCCTACCAATATAAACACTGGCTGTCGGCATCCGCTCAATATGGTACACAAAGGGTTAACAATGTTGGTGTCTACCATACGTCCCGCCTCTAACCTCGTATTGCTCATCGATTGGCTCTACTGTTATTTTGGTAACGTGTGATTGGTCCTCCCCAGCGCCGCTCTCTCCACTGACTGTGGGTGCACGTCACCGTACAGTTAACGGCAGCTCGTGAGGGAACGACACGTACGCGCGCGTCACCGTTAGCGCTGCACACCGGAGCGCCGAGTGTGAACGGTGAGTCGGTTGGTTCAGTAAATAAGCTAAACAAACACCTGTTGATGTTAGGCTAACTGAATGGCGTTCCTTAGCAAATCTTTGCTAGATAATGAGATGCTAACGAGCTAATACTAGCTGAGCTAAGTTTGGCAACTATTAGATCAATATTATATGCCAGAGAACATGAAATTCCACTTCACATGCTCCATCAGCAATCATAGATGTCATGTAATGATGACGCAGTTCAAATTAATGTTTGTAGTAAGATGACATGATAGAAACAGTCCGAATAAATAAAGTGTAAACGCTATAAATAATAGCTCCTTCAGTGACAGTCTTCAGCATCCATGGTGTGTGTGAAGGAGAGACTGAGTAGAATAGAGCTCCACTGCTCCCAGTAAAAACACCAACACTGAGTCATATTTATGTAATAGATATTGGGTGTAAGTGCAACATTTTGCACACAGTTGTATTATAATGGTTTTGGAGCATTTACATTTTTGTTGATTCATTTTATTTATGTTTAACATGATGGAGCTGACTAACTTGTGTTGACATTATGGCTGTTCTTTAGCCTATATACCTTCAGATGTTGTTTAATGAATTACACAATTGTAAAACATACAGTATGTTTTCCTCAGGCTACAACAATCAAAATCTATGACTGTTGCATCTCAGATTGTCCCACTGTTCACATGTCTTGCATCAATATATTTTTTGTCAGATGACAAGTAGTAGAGAGACTGGAGGAGATGGAGGAGATGGAGGAGGAGAGGCAGGAAGAGAGACAGAAGGAAATGGAAGAGAGACAGGAGGAGATAGAGGAGAGACAGGAGCCTCACAGGTGAGATTGAATTGTGAAGGATATATGTTGATAGTGAGATTCAGCATTGTGACTAGGGGTAAGTAAAAATAATGATTCATGCATAATATATGTTTTTACCCGATATCAATATCAATTCGGATCACTATTACCAACCCAACTGCAGACCGCAGGCTGGTACTGAAGTTAAGCCCCTACAGAGTATACCGTTATTGTTATTATTATAGTTTACCCTGGGAAGCACATACGGACAGATGTGGTGAAGTTATCAGTGTATATTCATGTAACTGATAACATTAGAGAATACGTTAACCAAGACATTCTTGTATTTAGTGTTGATATCTAAATATGCATTATTAAGCAGTGATCAGTTTCACATGACATGAAATTGCATTAAAAAATCATAAACGTACAGGTCTCCGCCATGGAGCACTTTTATGTCCCTACCATTGTGAAAATCAAACCTACGCCCTTGATTAAAGCCAAGGTCCTACTGACTAGCTAACTGACTGGATGCCCATTAACATTATAACTCCTATTGTGTGTATTTATTATTATTATTTTGTAGATTTCAAGCACTTTTCTTTTTTGAAGTCCAATCCATTCCTCTTTTGCTGTGGCTCAGCATTTAAATTATCTTTATCAGATTTGATGGTTTAGTCACAGACTTTCCCAAAAAGTGTTGTGCTTTTCTTTCACAAATGTGGGAATGAAATTGCATTAAAATGTACAAAACAATGAAATTTATCTTGCCTGGCCGGGCAGCTCTCTGGGTGCTCAGCACCCCTAAACCTCTGATCCTAGAATCGCCCCTGCACACAGGTGAGCACGCTAGAGCGGCTCGGGCCGCATTTTCCTGACCAAACCTGACCCCGAGCCCGGTGCAGTTTGTCAGCTGACAAAGTTATTGTTATGGACAGTGTGTAAATAACCATCAGCAGACTGCTGTTACACACAGACAAAGACGCTGCTCGCACAGCAGCGCAGCACGACACTCTTGGTGCTGAGCTTGTGTTGCGTTCAGGTGTTGTCACGTAAATAACAACTTCCAGCACTTAAATAGGTCATAGCACAAAACAGCAGCATGTCAAGTGACGTTTTACTTTTATTATATTCAATAAAATTGTATTTTCCTAAATCTTGAGACGCCTCATATGTAAGCTAGACAGACATTTCACCTGCTCATTACTGTGCAAGTTAAAAAAAACCCTTAGCGTTGAACCCTGACAGGGGTAATTATTTTCTGTTTGGTTGTGGCAAGAAATACGCTCTCACATTACAAGCCATACTGCAGCTTTACTCATCCAACACTATACCACAGTACATTTAAAATATTATGTTACCAACTGAAGCCCACTGCAGGCTCTTGAATAGTTATGATCTGTTTGCGTCTGTGCATTCTGTTCCCAAAGATGTATGGCAACACTAGAAAGAAAGAGCATCTACAACGAATCTAAGAAGCAATAAAAAAAGCATCTTACAAAGAAAATATTGTCATGTTTTTCCTTTTGTCACAGTTGCTTCAAAAAGTCAACCAGGGATTTAACAAATACCCCCATTTCTGCTGGTTTAGGTCACCACATACTCTTCTGTATTGAACAACCTATCTATCTATGAAAGGTAAGATTATTAGTTTAAAATTGATGGTGTTAATATGATTTTATATCCACACAAACAGTGCTGTGGCCTCGATAAACACAGCAGTAAAACAGAGAAGACATGGCTGATCAGTTGCATATTGTATGCCTAGGAGAAACCAAGAATGTACGATCTGACATTGCCTTCAAGCAGGATTTCATAAACCACTCAAGTTTGTCAAAGTTACATGGAAGAGAGACAAAGAGAGAGAGGTCTGGAAGTGATAGATGGACGAATATTTAACTTGCATATGCTATGAGATGGAAGAATGGATTCGAAAACATTTTAGGTGTGCTTGGTTTAGTCTGCCTGGCGTGTACAAAATCCACTTCTGGGAATGTGGGCCTAAGAAAGAAGAACCAAGCATAACCCGAGCTAAACCACACATACATATTCTATCTTGTGTATTTTGCATATTCTGTCCTGCCACTAGCTCTCTGCATAGGAGGGGAATTTCAGGTCTTGTGAAACGGATTCAGTCGAAGTTAGGTGACGTCACTCTCCTCTGGAGTGAAGCATCTTCTAATTAGATGTAATGTCGTGTTGCTTTTAAAACTTTAATTAATTCTATTTTCAATAATGGCACTATCTGACTTACTTCTGTCTGTCTGTCTGTCTGTCTGTCTGTCTGTCTGTGTGTGTGTGTGTGTGTGTGTGTGTGTGTGTGCACGCGCCCATACCAGAGGTCCCAGAGTACTCTTTTGATGGGCACAGTCACGCGCATTTCCAGCTGGCGTCTCCACTACCGGCTCGGAGGACATGGGTTCAAGTCCTGGTTAGAACCCGCAAACACAGCAGTACCATCCTAAATCTGATCTCGAAGGAGCAGAGTGAATACCTACGACTAGAGGTAAGACTGCTTTGAGAGTGTGTGTGTGTGCCGGGGGGGTAGACTGTGATAAAAGACTGTGTGAAAGCTTGCCTCTCATTTTCAAAACTCTTCGTAGCAGAAAGTGGTTTTGGTGTATTTTGGTTGCATGCGAAAACAAGTCAAGTCTGTTTTTGCACAACTTTGAATGTAGTGAATATGTTTCCTGTTTCTTCCATCCTGCAAAGAAACAGCAGTCATTTTCTTCAATCATAAACTGCACTTGCAATACATAACGTTTCTATGGCTGTCACGTAACCTATCGAGCAGCCTGGTTGTAAACAGGTTGTAAACAGGAAAAAGGCAGTTGAACACAATAACACCTGACAAAGCTGCACATATTTTCCCCAAATGGTCCTGTCAAAGTTATTAAAGCTGACATGGTTTGTCACATTATACCCATGGTGTTTATGTCCCTATAACATTTTACAGGAATTTGAATTCCAGGGTTGAAAATTAACTTTTTTGTCCACGTGCCCCCGTGACTGGGGGATTCCAAAGTCTACCAGCAACTCAATAGATTACCATTGTTTTTTGGCTGGGGAGTGAAGCAAATCTGGCCGCCACTTGCATATTTTATCAGCATTTGGTTGGTGGCCGGTGCCAATTTCCAATTCTGATAGTGTCTAAATAGTGACTAAAGAATATACTGTGTAGGCCATAATACCAGAGGTACATTTTTCCCATTTTTTGACCAGGTCCACATAGCATTGGGTAACATTTATAGCTGTCTGTCATTCATATGTCAAGAAAGAAGCTATGCTAACTAGCTTCCACTTCTTTTAATTCATGTTATTTCAACACCTGTCATTTGCAGCTCCTTCGCAGTTGGGGGCAGATTTACAAGGAATGGATTGCAGTAGCTGATAGCACCATTAATTGCACATTATTTGAATCCAGCCCTTCTCAAGCTCCGATTCACAAAATATTTTAGTTGTGAAAACAAAGCCAAATATCATATTTCACGAAATGTTGTACTATTCCTTTAAGTTGTGATTTGTGTTTTATTGTACTTCATTCTGCATTTTATATATAGTAATCTAATACAATGTACCATCAACATGCTCCCAGTTTAAAGAGACGTCAGGCTTAAATACAATGCATTTCCTAAATTTATAGTTGACGAAAATAGTAGTTCTCTTATGGTTTATTAGCAGTGCAGATGATTTAGATTGACGTTGAAAGCACACTGCCAGGACTGAATACATTAACTGTATTATTTGGTTATTTGTCTTGAAGGCTTCATTTCTCCCACTCTTATTTCCCTCTGGTTGCTCTGCTCACACTTGAATTGCTCTCTCATATTTGCTTATTTGCTAGCCTCTCTCTGTTTTTTTTTGTTTTTTTTTCCTTCCCCCACCATTTCCACCCATGACTAACTTTCTGGGATCATGCAGTACCTTCCCAGTCCTTTCCTTTCGCTGTTTCATATCCCACACTGCAACCACAGGTATTGATCAAACATCACTGTCTGAACTAATGATGATTATCAATACCACAGCTGCTGTTACAGTACAACCTCTCCTCTTATCCGCCTCTGTCATCCATCTGTCTCTCCTTCCTATCAGCCCATTTCTACATTTCCTATTAAATGTTCTGTATGTAACTTTTTACGTCTGTTAACAGTTTTTTATTGTCAATGGGTGAATGGATGACAATGTAACTTCAAAACTGAGACCTTCCCAAACAGCATTCCATCAACTCAAATCTGTCAGTCACATTCAGTCTTGTGTATGTCACATTACTTGGTCGATGCCCAGCTGCTCACTCAGACCTACAGGGTGCAAGCATGAGCAACAGGATGCTGAATGCATTTTCCTTAACAGCCAATGATGTCATTAATAACAAGGATTTTTCTGAAAGATACATACAGAACTTTATTTAAATATCATGCTGCTCCCTCTGCACGGTCACACAGGGAATGGATTCATATAATTTATCCCCCATAACTAGTGCCTTTATTCCCGGGTGAAGACAGCATGGAAATGTGTGTAATCTTATAAAGTAGCCCCCCCTCAGTGAACATTGGAAACCCTGCAATGTTCTCTGACAGAAATATAACCATATTGCCTTCTAGGATTATGTTTTTCACTGTAATAGTTCTGTTTGCTTTTAATCAGAAGAAGAAATTAGTATGCGTTACTCTTGGCTGGCTGCAAACTCACAATGTGAGGAGCGCTTTGTTTCTGCTGTTTGTGTGTGACTTGCATACCAACAACATGGTTAGTTGGGGATGTTACATTTCTTTGTTCTGAGCTACATTTTTCCCCCTTGGATTACTGATTGCAGCATTTTGTGTGAGTTTCTACATTCTGGTGTTACACTTCTTATGAGGATTAAATCTTTTCACAAGAATGGATATATTAGAATGAAATCTCTTAAATGAGGGCGTTTTGTTCCTCTTTAATTGCTACAAGTAGTTAGTTCTTTAGTTTGCTTTGATTAAATATTGATTTATTGAGGACAGTGCAATTAATCAAAATCAATATAAATGTGCTGGGATTAGCTCAACTTCATGGGCATGAGGAGGAACAATATATGTTAGAAAACATGTGGTACCTACAAACCTGCTGCAACAACATCAATGACTCACTAAATCACAACTGGTTTTGTTGTTTGTTGGTCTCAAACAGTGATGTGCAGCTTGGCAGGCATCTCACCTAGGTGACGCACCATCTACCATCCCCTCCACATGACAAAGTCAGCTCATACACCACTTCACTTTAGAAATATTGATATGATATGCATAAAAACGTACAGATGGAACTTATTCTTGGTTTGCTGAAACATACAAGGCCAACATTTTCTTTTGGCGACTGGGCTGGTGTGTGGGGCTCAGGCAGATCCTCCACACACAAACATTATGATATTATATTATCATTATAATAGTGGCATAAAATGGTCTTTAAATGACATAAAATCATATATCACAATTATTTTTGGGACAATATATATTGTTCAATTAAAGTAGTTATTACGACAGGCCTAATTGCCCTTTGGTCAGTCTGCATGTAATTGTTGTGCTGTGTGTGATGTGATATCTGATTGTGGCTATGAGATTCTTGTCTGTGTGTGCCACTAAACAATTCGTTTTCACTCTCAGCTTGTCAAATGTGGCAGCTTGGTTGATGGACCTACACTTCAAACTACTGTATGATGGTCTAGTGTCTAGTGTATGATGCCTCAGTGTCCTATAATAACAAATTCCGTTGTCACAAGGAATGTAGGTTTTGCTGCCGAAATTACTTTAGCTTTAGGCAACAAGACTACTTTGTGATGTTTAGAAAACATTTCAAAGTTAAAATAAGTTCCTCCTCTACTTGGACTTTCTCACTGTTTTTAATTCATTATTGCCACTGATGGGTTCACATTGGAGTTAGTTGAAAGCCCTGTGCGTTTCATACAGACACTGCAGGGTGCTCTATGCTATGGTAACAGAAGCCGCGGGCCACTGACCAGGCTGCCATATGTAACACCCTTGGAATGAGAACGGGTTGGATTAAATGACAACATAGTGTCCTCTCTATTTACATTTTGTATGTGATGATTGAGACCCAAAATTAGATATATTATACATTTATTTTGTTTTTCCTTATTTTTAACTCATGCTTCGTTTAGTGAAAAATGGACTGCAATACCCATACCTTAATGATCATTAACTTATCACAGGAGCACCAAAATTCCAATGCTGGTGTCCCCTTTTTCAGTTCATTTACCGTCATGCTCACCATGGTGCCCATTTCAAGCTGTTATTCCAGCCATTAAAGTGTATATTTAAACCCCCCACGATGTTCTCCCTGACAGATGTGGACACCAAGAGAGGCGCTAATAATTTGGTCAATAACATAGACCCCTGGGAACTTATTTTCATCATTCAACCACCAGCCTGGAAACTGCTTAATAATGAAACTGCAGTTTTTATTTGTACCTATGGCTTTCTAATTTCAGATTACAACTCTCACTTTCACTGAAAGCAAATGTGCCTGTACTGTGACCTTTTAAAAGTCAGTCTAAGAAATTAAGGGAATCTCTTAACTGACATTTAAAGGGGACAGGCAGGTCCCAGGAAGGTGGACTAATTTAAATACATAAATGACAGTGAACAGTACAGACTGGCAGACTGTATGGTGGAAGTTTCATTTAAGATCGGAATCACGATAAAGTTCAAAATGTAAGAGTAGGCAATGGGAGGTCCTGTCAAGTAGAATAATGTTGCAGTTTAATGGTGTGTTGTCTGCAACCAGGTTTGACAAGTCTGATATTTCGTTATTGCTTCTCAGCTCAGTAAAGCTGCACTCTTTTTTTCCATTATAACAGTTCTTTGGCCACATCTTGTGTGCTTTTTTCCCCCATCATTACTTCTTTGCTCAATTCGACTTCTTTCATCTCACTTTTGTGCTTCTGTCATCTCATCTCAGGTTTGCCAGCATCTGTCTGTCCTCCTTCAATTTTCTAGTTGCCTTTGTTGTGAAGTCATTGCACTGGCATTAGGGTGGACACAATTTGATTTTATGAGTCAGTATTGTTAGGTAACATACACTTCTTAAATGTCCAAATTAAACATATTAAAGATCTGTGCCTTGCCAGATCATTAGCAAAATTTAATTTATCATTCGTGGAAGCAAGAAAACCACAACACAAATTAATTATTTGAATAATGGCTCATAAGATCCATAATTAACTCAGTTTAAGTCATAAATCTCAGCTTAACCAAATCACCAAAACATTCCCTCTCAGCTGTGATATTAACTGGAATTTATTTCTCCTCTCCTTTTGCAGCTCTTCTCAGTTTTTTGCAGGCAGGAGATGACTTGAGTACACAATGAACATTATTATTAGATACTGTATTAAACATTGGAAGATTATTAAAAAGTACAGAGGGGAGATTATTAATAAACACTACACAGAGGAGATTATTATTCAACGGTTCAACATATTATTAGCCTGTTATTGTTGCCTCCAGTGGAGATGGTGGTGGGAGTCGTTATACAGTATACAGATGCATGTTTAATCACCAGAGTATGCACTTTTGACATCACAAAATGTTTTGTATTTACTTTATTTGTATCTTACTTTTACTTTTCTCAGATAAAGTTTACAATGTACAGTTATGAATATACTCAAATTAACCATAAGTATGTTCGAGAAGGCAGCAACACTTTTCAGCTCTTGTTCCTATTCAGTGTCATTACAACACAATGAGAGTGATCAATATTTTGGCTGCCGTGTTTGGTGATTTGTCACCATCTAATTAATATGTACACACCATAATGAAAAGTATTAAGCCTTTTGCATAAACACAATAACAAGAATTTATATTGTAAGCAAGATGGTTATAGTTTGTGCAGTTGATGCAGTTGCATAATTCTTGCCCACCACTGCAGAGAACCACACTGTATATGAGGTAATTTGCAGGTGGGAAGCCAGTGAGGGATCATTTATTTGTCCCTGGACTAGCATTTTTAAGTGGTTGGTTTGGTTGCTTTTAGGTGCATTAATGTGGTGAGGAGTTACGGCTTAGTTTGCACATTTACCTGCTAAAGCTACACTATAGGCTACACCATAAATGACATGAGCCTCCACAAAAATGTAACTTTGGTCAGGGATACGGCGACTATTGAGATACCACGTGTGGACCACAAGAGCTGTTATCGGTGGGCTTGTGCTTTGTCCTACAAGACTCTGATGCTGATCTGGATAATGGAAACAACATTAAGGAAGTTGTGGTACGACTCGGTAATCAGTAACACACTTTAAAGGGAAATTTCGGTTTATTTCAACCTGTCTCCTAGCGTCCTAAATTTGTTTCAAGTGACTAGTGACATAAAAGTAATAGTTAGCATGTTAGCCGTTAGCCTAGATACAGCTGGGGCGCATAGTAGCGTCAGACCTGTTAAAACGTAAGTGAACGGGCATACTTCAAGTGCAAAGTTAGTCCACTAAACAAG
>NC_065506.1:8623047-8702901 GCF_006386435.1 Epinephelus moara | reverse complement strand
TAACTTTGCACTTGAAGTATGCCCGTTCACTTACGTTTTAACAGGTCTGACGCTACTATGTGCCCCGGCTGTATCTAGGCTAACGGCTAACATGCTAACTATTATTTTTATGTCACTAGTCACTTGAAACAAATTTAGGACGATAGGAGACAGGTTGAAATAAACCGGAATTTCCCTTTAAGTGAATATGTGAAAATGAATAAACTTTAAAAATACAATACAATACAACAGCATTGTCACAAAATCGTCCTTTATAAGTTTGTTATGTTCAGTCTTTGTTGTTGTGTTTATTCTTGAGGTCATAATTAAAGGTGGTGTTGTACTGGACTTCATTGTATTTAGAGGTTTTTCTAATGTTTTGTTCTTCCCATTAACATACATGAAGGGGACAGAATATTATAATCACCCGTGAATATAACACGGTCACACACTACAACACTATCACCACATGCTGTAGCCTCAGTCCTTAAACATAATGATGGAGTGTCCCTTGAAAAAGAAATGTTAATTTCATAGGACTTCCTGGTTGAATAAAGGTTAATAACAAAAATTAAATAATCAAAGGTCCCATATTAGGCTCACACATGTTATGTTTTGTACTAGAATGTGTTAACATGATTTTATGTTCACAAACCACATTCCTTTTCTCACAACTGTCTGCCTGAATATACCTGTATCATTTTAGTACGTGTCTCTTTGAGTCCCTCTACCAAAAAGGTCCAGTCTGCTCTGATTGGTCAGTGTTTCCGGGTCATCCACATCTGCACTCTCAGCGTCTCTGTGCTGTCCTTGCAGCTGGGGGAATGACTGCAATGGCACCATAGCTGCACTTCCTATCATTGTAGATTGTTAAACTGGAATTGCATTGGCAGGCAACAGCTTGGGTCCATGTTTACCTCCTGTTAGCTGATGTAATTCAGAAGAAAAAGAAACCCCAACAGGAAATACAAAGGGTCTCATTTACAGTGTTGTAAGCTTGAAACAGTCTGTGTGACATCACAACTTCACAGAGGTCTTGACAGCTTCGTGAAGGCGCAATTTCTGAATACTGACTGGGTGCAATTCTCTGAAGATTAAGTGTTTGGATACTTCCACAGTATTCATATAGGACCTATTCCTGCTTGATATTAAAAAAGAAATGGAAATCTGACTTTTTACAATATAGGACTTTCAAAACCTCTATGACAGTGTCGACAAATGGAATTGAGCTGTCATAAAAGTAGACTTTATATCAGTACAGTTGTAATGGACTGTATAAGTTTGGACAGGTGTACCTAATAAAGCGGCCACTAAGTATAACTAAAGCCGAATTTGGCCTGATCTCAACACGTCCTCCAACCCCTACAACCACATTCATCATTTGTTCCAATGCTCCTACAGCAGTGTTTTCTAAATAAGTGCCCCTACCATAGTGGTTAAGTTTAGGAAGAGAATAATGGTTGGATGTCATCACATTACCTGCTTGACATAATATGATGCCTTGACATGAAGTTATGTGAGGCAAGGTGAGGTGATGTGGCATGCCGTGGCATTATGTGGCATTACATGACATTACGTGACATTATGTGATGGAAAGTAACTCATCGTTAACTTTTGGTTTCAAAGGGGACACAAACAGTGGTCTACTGGTTCAAAGTCTTTTGTTTTTGACCCATTGATACCACAACCACCTCCCTACAAGAACTTTGTCGCTCCTCATACTACGTCACCTGACTCCTTCTTTTGCCTCTTTCATAATTACTACACCCGTTAGAGGGGAGCCTACACTAAACATAGGTCGTAATAAGCTGCTTGTACAAACAACCTACAGTATCATTTTGTGGGGGGAAGAAAGTCTTCCTGATCTCTTATGATACTTTTTTTAAACATTGCAGCTGTGCTATCAGTGGGTACTGGTAGGATGTGGGGGGAAATTTTTTCTTCCAAGGATGGTGAAGGCCCTCCTCTCCCTCTTAATGGGTAGTACTTCTTGCCTTTGCTGATGGGATTGGTTAGGTTTATGCATGAGGAGTGAGATTGGGTGGGTTAGGGTAAGAATATCAGGGTAAGCCAATCAGAGGCAGTGTAAGGAAGAGTAGGGTGCAATCCAAGGAGGAACAAATCCTCTAGGGAGCCACTACAAACGTGCCACTCATCACACTGTTCCACTGAAATGATGTGTCACAGTGGTACACATGGTTGTTTACACCCTCCCCAGGTCAACACTAAGACATTGTAAAGGATGCATGTCATACATATGCACACAGCAACTACCTCTGAAAAACCTTTGTGTTTGGTACCAACAGTCTTTGTTCTTTGAAAGTCTCTTAAATTCAAGATCAAGGAAGGAAAAGAGGAACAACAATCAGCGGTCATCTCCTTATAGTAAAAGTCAATAACTATCAAAAGTTTCTACATGCCTGTTGCATGTTATCAACAGTTTAGTAGTATGTCTGTTCAAAGTAGCAAGCCATGGCCACTGCTTGGCATGTGTTGACTATAAATGCATTGATTAAAAGAAGTCATTAGAATCATGCTGGGCTAGAAGTCACTTTGCTATTTTACTGCTTCATTAAGTTCACTCTGTTTGGCTCATTTATTTTTACAAGGCAGATTACCTTGACTGGGGAATGACAAACAGATAGTTTGAGGAGTGACACACAGGACAAAACTAGCCAGTGCACAGCAGAACAACTAAACATGCAACAAATGTACAGGCAAGCATACAGTACTATTAACAAACTGTAGATGAAGTGTTTATTCAGAGTTTAAGATAAATTACACTCATCTGACTTCAGGCTAGTTAGAATTCAAAGAGATGTCATTTGCCCAGAAGCGTATGGTATGGGGAAAGTAACACTTGTATGAATGCGATTATATGTATTGCTAATAATGAGCATAGAGATCGGTTTAATTTTCCAGTATAACTTAAGGTAAGGGAAAAATGCATAAGCAAGTCATATATGCACATAATCTGTATTTGCACATATTATTTAATCATGAGGAGAGGTTAGATTAACACATCATCTGCACACGTGTGCACTGCCAAAAGGCTGAGGCATCGAGAGCAGTCTGTCACGGGAAGCATCTGGGGGAACCACACTGTCCCTGCAGTGGGACTGTTTGCTCAAAAATGGAGTCACACACCTTCATTCACACCTAGTGTATGGCACTCCTGCAAAGACACACACACACACACACACATAAACACGTTCGTTCACACACCACCCAGGGAGCAAAGCAGCAGCCAAATTGCTCCGCTCCGTTCAGCTTTAATTGGGGGTAAAATCAGGTGGCTGTGAGTATGTCTGGTTAAAAAGCACTGCCCCAGTGGATTCTAAATATAATTAATACTTCATCACACAGCCTTGAAATGAGTCACAGTTCTCCAGCTAAACAACTTTGGAGCCATCCAGCACTTTACCTAGCTGCTTTAAGGGGAGAAGATGTGACTGAGGAAGACTTGGATGGAAAATGGAAAGATAGGTGGAGGAGAGGGGCTTGATGTGGTCGACAGTGATGGAAGATAAAAAGAAGACCATTTATAAATTGGTAGATAGGTACAGAAAGAGCTGACAAGTGATGGCTGGTTTGTCTTTTTTCAACAAAGTTCTCCCCCCGAAAAACTTGGTTTGTCTTTATTATATGGAGAAGGAGTGAGAGCGTTAATGGTAGCCACCCACTTCTCCTTTCTCCTCACATCTTTCTCTGTCTCTGTCTCCCTGCCCTTCTCATCTCAGTCCTCTGTTTACGTGGCAGCAGTGGCAGAGAAAGATGGAGGGGAGAAAATTATGCTCAGTGGGACACTTGGAGGAAACGGTTTGAAATTGAAATGAGGACGACCCACCCACCACCAAATCCCTCTTAAAACGGCCTTCAGACTTATTCTCTCTCTCTCTCTCTCTCTCCCTCTCTCTCTCTCTCTCCCACACACACACACACACACACACACACACACAAACACCCACACGCACAGAAAGAAACACAGGCTCCTGGATTTGTTTTAAATGAATATTGCCCTGTGATAGACATGTGATTATCATCACAGCCAAACCAAAATGGAACCGTTTTCATCTCAAGATCTGAGGGCGGAGGGAAACAGCTCGTTGTGTAAACATGTGTTTTTTCCCTCTCATTCTCAATTCGCATCCACAAATTCTCCCTTTCTCCCTCACTTTTATTCAACAAGATGTCCTTCTGGAGCTGGACTCTCTGCGTGTGTGTGTGTGTCTTGATGGCCCCGACAGCAGGGCATGTTTGCACAAGTCAACAAATTGCAAGTTAAAATGTCAGCTTTACCAGAGCAGTGCCTCATTTAAAATTTATTTTAGGCCAATAGCAAAAGCACAAATGACAACTAGCTTTTCCCAAAGTGTTTTGTGATCATATTATGGTAAAACATGTTGCCCCAACACTGCTTAGTGGACAAAACTTTGGGGTAGAGGTGGTGAGGGAGCTAGAAACTCTGTTATGTCAAGTTTGTGTTTTTATATTTATATTTGTTCTATAAGGAGGAGGTTTACTTGATATTACACCATCATATAATGCTGGAAATATCAGTTTATTATATGGGGCTTTTTCATTTTCCCTGTGTTTGCTAACCTCCAGGGAGTTGATCTGGCTTACTGGCCAAATTGGCCTATTGATCCAGTCTTTTACCAGCCAAGTAAAATCTTTTCTTTCTCCTAATCCCCATTAGCTTTAAAAGCTGAGACTTGGACTGGAGTCAGTTCAACATATTTCCCATTTACCCTCAGTGGTATCTTGCCGTGTAGATAGTTTTGAATTGATTTGCTGAGGTTTTGAGATCTGTGCCACTGAGACCTTTGCCACTGTCTCTAAAACAAAGAAGCTGGATGCCGTCTGTGCCACTCAAAGTATCGAAAAACTACATTTGGTGCTTCTTTCTGCTCAGTGACAGATAAATGGCACTTGTGGTTTGGAAGGAAATTGTTTTAGTTCTTTGTTTAACTTAATGTCTACTCCAGTCAGCAGTTCTTGCGTTTTGCAAAACATTGAAAATCATTAGTGATGCGTTTGATCTGTATATTGTGCCAACATTTATGATGTTTTTTATTCATGGTCTCTGCTCAATTATGCTACAGTAATCAGTTTATGACAGCGCACATATATAGCTCAACATGGACTTGCCAAGCTTTCTGACCCACTTTGTTTTAGTGTTCCCGTGTCTCTGTGCTAGGCCAATGCACTTACAGCACATAACACAATGCCAGTAGCCATGCTTAGCCAAACTTGGCTAGGCTTCCAGGTTTATTTTGGTCTACTGCCAGGCCTGTATTCACTGTGGAAATATGACTGTTGCAGTTTGATGTAAGGATTTAGCAGTTTGCAGATTTCACATTGTGATACATCATTGTCCCGAAGTTGAGCACCGGTAAGTATGGGCTGTTAGCCACTTCAGACAGGCAGCTAAAACATTTTGTTTTATTCAAAGCCGAAGTCATAAGTAACAGTTTACTTAATCTACTCAGATGGAAACACAAACGTTAACAACAAGGCCTGTTGCCATGTTGACACTGCAACAGAAAGGGAATTGAGGTCAATCAGCTGACATTTGTGAAAGCACTTAGAATAAATGAAAAAAGGGACAGAAATGTTTTGTTTTTCTTATTCTTGATAATCAAAGGCTTTTTAATTTGTCTGTACACTTTCTAAATGTGTCTGCATGATTTATAGTAACAAAGGTTCAAATGTGCAGAAATATAAAGGTTGCGCCTTTGATGAAGGATGAAACAATGTTAAGAAAAACATGCACACAGTAAAATGTATAGGAGAAGCAATAAGGGAAGCCTCCTAATGTAGCTGCCTCAATAAATACCAGCTAACTAATGAGTGCTCAGTATACTCTCTGAAACACAATAAAATGATGAACAGCTTGCTGCCACCACTTTGTTAATGTTTTCCCAGTGGTTCATGGAATGATTTCCAGTTATACTCCTTAAGATAACAATGGCCAGGATTTATCATTTTATTAGATTGTTTGTTTGACCAGTGACAGTGTAATAATATGTGGTAAGTATGATTAAAATTTGGCTCACAAAAATACAACTTTCAATTCTAGACCAAGCACCTGAAGTTAAACTTAGGCCTAACTTGTAACCCTCATACTAAATTTCCTCTTTTCCTACTCAAGATCTACCAGGGCCTCCTCTGTGTTTTCTACAACCTCGGTGATGGGGACTACAACCTAACACTACCCACCTATCGCCTCGACAACGGGGAATGGCATGAGGTTTTCCTGGATCGGCATGACAATGAGATGATGCTGCGACTGGACGGTGGCGGAGGGCAGCGGGAGGTCACAGGGTCGCGGGGCCGAAGCAGAGAAATCATAATTGACCCCACCGTGGTGATGGTGGGAAACACCTTCCCCTCTGGAATCAACAAGAGCTTCCAGGGTAGGTGATAACAATGCATTAGGCTTATAACAACATCTGCAAGTGTTTATCGGAAATAAGTGTATGGGCTTTTTTTTCTTACTGAATTTTCTGATTGCAAGCGGTTTCAGTGGTGGTCATTTTACTCTTTGCATCAGAAAAAGCTTTCCAGACCTCAGAACAGCAAATAAACAAATGACAGTTTTCATGAATTGGATAGACGGTAGGCTGAAGCTCAGGCTCTTTGCAGTATTACCCTGTGTCAACATTCTTCACCTAACTGCATTCACACTTAGAAGCTGTCAAGTGCGTGTGCATGGGAGCAGCTGGAACAGCTAGATGCTCAAGGACAACTTGTTAACTGGACAATAAGTAAGAATCTATGATGTCCCATAGTGCAGAGTAATACCAATACCAACAATCACCTGTGCAGGTGCTGACATTTCTAACAAAACCTCCTCAATTTGGACTTTCAGGGACTCCAGTCTGATTTACCAGATGTGGACAGCTGCCTGAGTATTACAGTTTCCTTGATATTGCATCTCCTTCAGTCAGTGCAGGCATTTCCAAAAGTAGCTGAATTTATGTGTGGTGATAGCTGACACGTGGGAGTTCGCTAACTTCCTTTGGTTTTTTTGCCTGTTTATTCTTGTGCATCTGTCTGTGTCCATCCCCTAAATTCTGAGGTCTCAGTGGGTCTTTGAATGCAGCGCAGGCGGAACCCTTCTTTTTATGGAGTTTGAGTCACCTGGTGGATAACTGATCAATTGATCCACTCACAGCTGATCAGATCAATGGACAAGAGGAGCAGCTGTTTGAAAGTGAAAGCAAACTTTTAGATCCAGCGCAATTAATGGTTAAGTTTCACTTTCACTGCGCCTGCCATTCTGCCACTCTGTCTGTGCCCCAGAGGACATACAGCGGTGTGAAGCAATCAGTAACTGAACGGTATATATATTCCAACAGTGCATCTAATTAACAGTCCAGCTCCAAAAATAGAACATCAAAATGTGGCAGCAGATGTTTTAATCGTGGTGGACTGTCACAAATAAGTAAATGATTTCTGTGTTGCCACATTTTAAGACCCTATCTCTATGACAGCTGTAAAATATGCCCAGATATTTTTGATTGATTCATTAATGAAAACATTTAGTTGTGGAATTATGTTTACACTGAATAATGGTCCTACACATGCTGCAGTGTGCTGATACTTGCATGTAATTTATTTTTTCTCACCTCTGTAAAGTTGCTGCTTTTACCTGCTCATTCCTCTCTCACCAACGATCTTCACAGTTGATAGCACGGAATCAAAACAGTGTTCCAGCAGTGTTTATAAAGATGGAAAGAGAGAAACACTTGGAAAGAAACTCCATTGTTATACAGTCACACCTTCTACAAGTGCAAGGAAACGAACGTGACAAAGCTTGAAGGGCCAGTGGTTATTGAGACTGCATACAGCAGAACTAGGAAGGCTGACTCCTACTTGGAGTTGCAGATAAGATATCCAAACACCCCTCTGGAGTCACAGCCAGTTGACTTGACTGAACATGTTATAATCCGCAGGAAAGCCAAGATGTAAACCACATGCACTTTTGATATGAACATTTATGCAGAACCTGGTTAAGTTTGACCCAAGTTGTCTTTCAGCTGCTTGGCATAATTTTAAATACTGGAAATAAGACCAAAGTTGTTAAAAAAAAAAAGGAAAGAAAAAGAAAATTAAAAAAGTGAGTTTTCCCTTAAGAAACACAGACATGGCAAAAGGTTTTAACAGTTTTTTTCTCTGAATAAACAAATAGATAAGGAATGGTATCACACAAAATAGAAGTACACCCAAATTGCTAGATAATTTAGATTTTCTATTTCTAATGGCTAGGATTGGTGGTGCAAACCATTCCAATAATCATCTTGTTTATTCTCATCCTTTTGCCAGTTTTCATTTTTTTATGATTTTGCACAGAAGAGCACTGTTAGATTTATTTTTCAAGGGGAGGACCAAAATAATAAGCGATTATTTTGATCATCGTTCAATAGAGTTTTCTATGGAGCTACATTAGGGTCAAATGTTTTGTACTTGAAAAAATACAATTTGAAACTGAAAATTCATGTGTTGATCTTGAATTTTGAAAAATACAACAATGTATTAAAAATAAAAATAAGTATATGAAACGTTTTTTCAGGTTAAATATAATTTTGATTCACTTTGGTAATTCTTTTGAATGAATAATTTATTTTCACTTTTCACTTCCATATATATTTTAACATTTGAGGTCTTACTTTTTTCAGTTGCATGTTTTATCTTTTCAGATTCAGATCTTATTTTTTACAGTTTCAAATCTTATTTTTTCGCTTTCAAATCTTTTTTTTCACTTTCAGATCTTTTTTTCAGTTTCAGATCTTTTTTTCAGTTTCAAATCTGTTTTTTGAGTTTCAGACTTTTGACCCTGATGTGGCGTGGGGGGCGTGGCATCAACTGAGAGGGGTGTGGAATCATGAGTGACAGTGCCTTCAGGGAACGTAGGAACTAAAAAAATTCTGACTCAACACTTATATACACCATATTCATGTGACTGGCAGTGTAAAAATTGATGCCAGTGACAAACTTCCATTTAGAAATCTGTTTTAGACAGTACTGAGCACCAATTGCGGTATAAGAGCGATAAATTATGCCAGATTTTGCAGTTCAACAGCCACATTTTAAGTGCTGATATGTCCGATTTCCACATAGCACTGTGAACGCAGCGTAGTGTCCACTTCGCTTGCGATGATGGCGTCCAGTCGGTCGGGTCAATCTGCTGGAGCCCATACATCCAGCACACAGGTGAGAAATGTTAACTAAGCTTTGGGAAATCATAACAAATATTAAGGGGTCGTTTTTGTGACAACATACATTTTCACAGCTCCATCGTCACGGCCCTGTTGATGCTTCCACATCCAGACGTGTCCCCTGGATGAAACCTTTGAGCTTGGGGAAAAGGAAACAATCCTAAAACACCTCCCTACTCACCTGACCTGGCTCCAGGTGATTTTTGTGGCACCAGGTGAGTAGGGAGGTGTTTTAGGATTGTTTCCTTTTCCCCAAGCTCAAAGGTTTCATCCAGGGGACACGTCTGGATGTGGAAGCATCAACAGGGCCGTGACGATGGAGCTGTGAAAATGTATGTTGTCACAAAAACGACCCCTTAATATTTGTTATGATTTCCCAAAGCTTAGTTAACATTTCTCACCTGTGTGCTGGATGTATGGGCTCCAGCAGATTGACCCGACCGACCGGACGCCATCATCGCAAGCAAAACGGACACTACGCTGCGTTCACAGTGCTATGTGGAAATCGGACATATCAGCACTTAAAATGTGGCTGTTGATCTGCAAAATCTGGCATAATTTATCACTCTTACACTGCAATTGGTGTTCAGTACTGTCTAAAACAGATTTCTAAATGGAAGTTTGTCACTGGCAGATTTCTAAATGGAAGTTTGTCACTGGCATCAATTTTTACACTGCCAGTCACATGAATATGGTGAATGTAAGTGTCGAGTCAGAATTTTTTTAGTTCCTACATTCCCTGAAGGCACTGTCACTCATGATTCCACACCCCTCTCAGTTGATGCCACGCCCCCCACGCCACATCAGGGTCAAAAGTCTGAAACTCAAAAAACAGATTTGAAAGTGAAAAAAAAAAGATCTGAAAGTGAAAAAAAAGATTTGAAACTGTAAAAAATAAGATTTGAAACTGTAAAAAAATAAGATCTGAATCTGAAAAGATAAAACATGCAACTGAAAAAAATAAGACCTCAAATGTTAAAATATATATGGAAGTGAAAGTGAAAATAAATGATTCATTCAAAAGAATTACCAAAGTGAATCAAAATTATATTTAACCTGAAAAAAATGTTTCATATACTTATTTTTATTTTGAATACATTGTTGTATTTTTCAAAATTCAAGATCAACACATGAATTTTCAGTTTCAAATTTTATTTTTTCAAGTACAAAACGTTTGACCCTAATGTAGCTCCATAGTTTTCCTTTGAAATCTCAGACAGGTGAATGCTCTGCTGTATTGTTAAGAAGTAGACATTTTCAGAAGAGAATGGGAGAAAGGTTGTGACACACAACAGTATAAATCTTCCTGAATGTCCTTTTCTGCAGAGAACTGATACCATACAATGGTAAAATCAATCTAAACATCATCCATGCAGTATCGTGTATAACCTGTGTGTTTGTGTGGGAGTAAGAGATAATATGATGCGTTTGCTGTGTGATATAGTGAGAAAGGGTGGTGTGTCACTCAGGGCATAAGAAACAGTTTAAGTATTCCACCTGAAAAGTGCTACCAGGAATAAGTCTTTTTATCTATTCATACGCACTGTTTTCAAGGGAGAATTGTAACATTTTATGTGATAATGAATGATTGATTTGACAGTTTAATGGCTGATTCACCTAAATGCATCTTCATTGTTAGCTGGCTGTCCACACAGCTGGGTGTATGGAGGGGCTGGGGAGTAAGAACATTTTGTGCGTGTGTGTGTGTGTACACTGTATATACAATACTGTCTGTGTGTGTGAGTGAGAGAGAGATGTTCGTAAACTATAAATACAAAAAGCTGTTGTTAACACAAGATTAGCAAGCGTACCTGTTTTGTTGTGATAAGTTTGCTCTTTGACTTATTTCCTTAAACAGTATATTTTTAAATACACGACACAAAAGATTCTCTGTCTTGCACTTGACCTCATATTTTGTTTTATCCTGAACAGTAAACAAAATAGCATTCAGTTTGACTCAGAATAATATTTATTTGAGATATTTAACGGTAGGCTTTTGTTTATGCCTCTAGGTCGAGGTTTGGTTGGGTTAATGCACATCGAGCACTTGACTTGACTAACTTTGTCAAGGTTTAGGAAAATGTGGTATGGGTAAGTGTAGTATGGTTGTGGTCAGTCTTTTCAAAAACAACGTTGACCGTCAGTCTAAAACAGAAAATCAACAGTGGTATGTTCTCATGTCTCATATGTTGGTGACCCATCCCTCCACTCTGACCTTTCTACTTGCTGAGATGAAAAGTGTCCCTGATGCTGTCATTCTTGGGAGGACAGTTTCTGTTTTGGCATTTGGAGAAGCACTAGCAAATCAAATCAAAACAGATTGAGCTGTCTTTTACACTTGGGGTTTTTTCAGTGTATGGGCTACCTATTTTTCCCGTTTCCAGTTTTTATGCCAAGCTAAAGCTAGCCATCCTGCTGCTTTGGCTGCATATTAGTTGCACAAATATAAAAACGGTATCAATGTTCTCATCTAACTCCCTGCAAGAAAGTGAATAAGTCTATTTCCCAAAATGCTGAACAATTTCTTTAAAACTGCTGGCTGGAACATTACCACTCCACTGTTATAAAATAAATCCACACAAAGAGCACATGCACACACGTATTGGTATTTTTTTTCTGTGAGTCATGCCAAAAAGTCTGAAAGAGAAAGTATAGCAAAAAAAAAGGATTTGGCTTTTTTTTTTTTTTTTTTTTTTTTTTTTTTTTAGTTTGGTAAACAAGTCAGTATACAATATTCTGTAAATTTTCAGTCTGTGGCCCAGCCCTGGTCTAATAGCGACAGAGAGAAAAGCAGTACTGACACACACGTGAAACCAAATGCTGGCAGATACAGTCAAAGGCTCTTACAAAAAAAATGTTGGTTAGAATACATAGAAGGCAGAAAAGGCACAATATTATAACAATATGAGAGAGAAAGAGGTCACAACTACGGAGAGAGAGAGTTAGAGAGCTCCCTGGAGTTCAACAGCTGCGCCTCAGGCAGTAAAAGACAATGCATGTGTTTATTAAATGGACTTTAAAAGCATATCCCTTCAAAGGAGGCAGACGTGATAGATAGTGGCAGGGAAGATGTGTGTATGTGTGTGTGTGTGTGAGTGAGTGGGTGGGGCGGGGGATGTTAACTGAATATACCAACATAGTAATTAAGCAATGAGAACATAAAAAGGGCCAGAAACGTGTCCTCAGGTATCGCTCTGTTGCTCAGTGGTAACCTTAGCAACACTCAGCATTGAGTTTAGACATAATGATTTCTGGACCTTTAGACATTACCTCAGCTGCTGGTAAACAAAACTCAGGTACTCTGCTCTACAGTTTGAGCACCAGGCTGTTAGTACAAAAAATGCATGTTGATACTTTGAGATGGATTTCAGTTGAATGTATAAATTTGAGTTATTATTAGCTCAGCATAGCGCAAGTTGCACATAGCAGCAAACAACTATTTGCTACGTAAAGTTATAGTGGAGTAATGGCGCCCTGAGCAGAGACTAAAGTCATACTCTCTCTATGTCTTTTGTAGTTTGAGCTTCTCTGTTTTTTGTTTTGATAAACAGCCTGGCTGCATATGTGTGTCATAGACAGAGTTGGGTATAACGCGTTACAAAGTAACAAAATGCAAAGTAACGCGTTAGAGTACTTTGATTACTTTTTGCAGCTTTGATTACTTTTTGCTGCTAACACGTTAGTTTGCTGTTGGAGTAATCAAATACTTGAGTACATTTTCAAACAAGACATCAGTTACTTCCATTACTTTTAGAACGCTGGTCCTTCAGCTCCGAAACAGCAACGGCTGTCTTTTGGTTCTAATAACGGAGATAACGTTAAACCTGTCAGTCCGAAAGAAGCCATGAAGCTTGTGGCTAGCTACATGGTAGAAGAAATGCTGTCATCGTCTACGGTGGAGTCTAAAAAAAGGTGGAGTAGGACTCGCTGACAGACATATTTCAGACTTGGGACTTGCATTATGCCTGGTACACGCTACACGCTGGTACTCACCAATTATCTTTCACGACGTGTGTGATGTCATCGGGTTATTCTTGTCCTATTTTTGTTACTTTTACTATTATTTCAGTGACTGTGTGACAGATGGCAGGAGCTTCATTTGAAGTACTGTAGGCAAACATTCAAGCTACTGTATCCTCCACAACCAAGTTCTTACAAATGTTTCACAATAAAAGCCTATTTAGAAAATGGAGGGATTCTCTCAGCCGAGGTTATAAGGGGCTTTTAATTTGAAGGAAAATCAAGTGTTGAGTTTGAAATGACGACACAATGTGTTAACTTTATGAAGACAACGGGAGCGGATATAAAGTAAAAATATAAAGATACAGAGGGATTAATAAATAACGGACCGTCTATAATGTAGTCTGTTTCAAATGAAGCTGGTAGCCTCTGCAGTAGTGGTAAGTAAAAGCCCCGCCACTATTTGTTAATGTTATTACTTTATGTCCGACCGTGAGGATGTAACATTGTTTGCTAGCTTGATGCTAATGGCAGTACTCAGCGGGTTGACAAAGTGCCTCTGCTGTTTCACACCATCATTTCCCCCTCTGTGTGGTAACATCCCTAGAGGAAATATTAAAAACGCTGGGGTGTTGTTGTCATACAGTTGTCTACGGCAGCAGATCATTCTGTGTTTCTACTGGTCAAAGTGACGGCTGTGATGGGAGAGTTGGATCTCAGTGAAGGGCAAGTGGTCCATAACTTTAATTTTGGAGACAAAAAAATGTAGGCTTAGCGCCCTGTGGTCCATTGCCCAATAGGAAATGTAGAATACTCAAAAGTACTTTAAAAGTGCTTGAGTTACTTTTCTCAGGGAGTAACGTCGGAAGTACTTTAAAAGTACTTGAGTTACTTTACTCAGGGAGTAACGCAGTAAAATAACTGGTTACTTTTTAAAAAAGTAACGCAGTAAAGTACTTTGATTACTTTTAAAGTAACCCTTACCCAACTCTGGTCATAGACTATATAATGAGATGGACAACGCATTTCCATTTACCCCTACTGTACAGAAGTGAAGCTAAAATATCCCCGATACAGCCGCTGCCATCTTTCTCTGATTATGTCATTCGGAGCCAGAGTCTGCGCAGTAGCAATCTCCACTATATCAAGTATCTTGCCCATACACCCATCCAACTAATCACGGGGAGCACCGCTGATTGCGAGCCCACCGATTAGCTACTTAGATGTTTGTTATTAGCCTACAAGCAACTGTACATTTCAGCTGGAGATCTCTCGCTTCACTCATATAAGTGGTTACATGAGGTGATTTTTGAAGCCAGTAATCTTTAGTTGAAACATATGGTTAGCTTGTAGGCTAATAGCACACATTCCATTGGGTAACGTTAGCTTGTAAATAGCTTCTACGGTTGTTAGCTTGCTAGCTATAAGATACTTACAAGGGATGAGGGCTGCATCAAATTTTGTCCACTATTTTCCTTCTTCACTCTGTCATGGCACATATCACTCCTGTTAACTCCACAACTCCACTTTCTCCTCCTTTTCCAGATTAGGCTACATGAGAAATGACACAGTTGCTTCAGTGGCATTAACCAGTCGGCATTTTTACCAAGCATGTTCCGCTTTATCCCACCCTACTTTGCTGTGATCTGAAGATGGATAAAGTGGAGTTGTAGAGTGAATTCATGGGTACCAGTGACGTCACGTCGACGAGACCGCTGCCATATGTGTGTCCGATTTGACCATACCCCTAAGTTTCGCTATGGCAGTACACACCTCACACTTAAACGAGACGGAGAGACGATATTTGTTAAAAATTTCCATTATTGGTTGCGACCCATATTTAGTACCCTCAACAGTATTTTGTCAGCTAACCTCTGCAACACGCTGTGTGTGTGTGTGTGTATCCGTCCGTCCGTCCACTGGCCGCTTCATTAGGTCCACCCGTGCAATCTAATCCAACAGCTCTGTCATACATTCTACTTTATGAAGCTTTTTACATTTTCAGTTTTTGTTGACATTGTCAGAAAGGTGATAATTAAACTTTATGTTTATTATTATGGTTGTACTGGGTGGTGCTGGCGTACTGGAGTGTAATATTAAAGTGTTCCTACTATTTTGTCCCCCCCAATATATGTTAATGGATTGGGCAAAATTATGAGAACACCGCAAAATATAATGCACTCCAGTACACAGCACCATCCACTATGACCTCTATAATAAACATAATGTATAATCATCACCTTTTTGACAATGTCAACAAAAACCCAAAATGTAACGTTATAAGCTTCGTAAAAATAGCATTTATGGCATAACCATTGGATTGGATTGCATTAGACCGCACAAGTGTTACCTAATGAAGTGGCCGGTGAGTGTGTATTATATTTAAGGACCCACACCACGACAAGAGTAGGTATGAATAATAGTTAATTAGTGACTGACATCAGCTCAAACCACAAGCTTTTGAGTGTACCGTAATCAGATAACGTTAGCTAACGTTAGCATAAGACAATGTGAATCTCCATTGAGGTAGCTAACATCACGTTAGGTAACGTAGTGTCGGGCTGTCGGCGTTAATCATATGGCATCTGAAGTTAATCATGTTTCGCGTGTTTTGTAAGGGGTTTTCAAAGACTAAAATAAAAATTAGATAGAGTTGAGGACTTACCGGACACGAAGTGTTGACTGCACAACCTGGAGTTAACGTTAGCTGTTGGCTGCCAGTGGTCTCTTCTTATCGCAGCCAACCATTTATTCCGCCGGTCTACATCCTTTGGGATGGAATAAAACTGCAGTCCGGGGTTTCTTTGTCGACTGGTATCACAGCCAACAGCACAACATATTCCTGGCATCCTTCAAGTAACATACATTTTCGGTCTCTCGCTGATTTTCCTCCTACTCTACTTGTTTTGGTAACATGACAGCGCTGTGACCTGTGACCTGACTGCTGTGAGCGGACACAAATATGGCAGCGTGAAAACACTGTGACGTCATGTGGTCTTGATGAATAGGAGTGTCTCTGTGACATGTCCTCACATTTGTGAGGAGTGGAGAGTCGAGAAATGAATAAGTAGACAGAAATTGCTACAGCCCCTGAAATCCCTAGTAAGTATGCTATATGCTACAGCTAACTTACCACTGTAGGGGCTCCTTGCAAGTTTATGTACAGCTACAGCTAACGTTACTGGAATGTTTGCTAGTAGCTTATGAGCTAACGTTATGTTTCAGCTGAAGCCTACTAGCTTCAAAAATTACATCATGTAACCATTTATATGACTGGACGATGAAATCTTCAGCTGAAATCTACGGTTTGCTCATGGGCTATTGCAAACATTATAGTAGCTAACATTAGCTTACAAGCAGCCTTGTATGAAATGGGGAAAATTATTAGCTAGCCGGCTGTAGCATATAGCATAATTACTGAGAATTTTGATGGCTGCAACAATATTGTAGTAATAGTATTGTGTTTTGTTTTGTTTTTTTCTTTTTTTGAAGCTAACAGTCTTGCAAATAGCAACTGTTTTTTTTTTCAAAAATCTGCTTCTGTGACAAAAAAAAACTGACTTATGACTCAGTGTCTTCAGATGTGAGAGGGTGTCAGACTTAAGTCTTTAAAAACATTTTCACAGTATTCTAGTGTATGACAGACATTAATCACTTATGATGCAGCACAGATTCTTTTACATACATGAAAATGCATCACTGCATACTGCATACTTAACTCATACAATGATGACTTATACACTGCATTAGCTATTATAACATTCTATGTGTCCTTTTTACAGATGATTGTTAAAGTACGGATAGGTGAGTTTAGGTATTCATAATGCATCATAAGCGCCATCAGTCAGCCTTTAGTTTATAACTAGTCAAGAGCATCCATAAGACACTTATAATTCATTATAAGTCGCATCTATAATGTTTTATGACTGTTGATACAGTGCATCAGGAAGCATTATGTGTGTTTATGAGTGTAGTCACAGAGCATTATAAATGCAGTATAGTTCACTATGAATGGCCTTAAAATGCATTATAGGTGTGGTCTTCAAAGAAAGTGTTACCAGACTTCTTTAAATGAGAGAGAGCATCCTTGGAAAAATTTTATTTGATGAATACTCAAGTTTTTGTTTGGCTCATGTCCCATCCACTAACATTGAGGGGCGGGCTTTATGACCTATTCTGCAGCCAGCCACCAGGGGGCGATGTTTTGGCTTCACTTTTAGAGAGTCATGTCGACCATCTTTATATACAGTCCATGGTGCGTGTTAGTGCATGTGAGTCCTGTGTGTGAAGCCCACTGGCTAGTCACGGCTGCTCTGCACTGCACTCATTTGGGAGGTAATGCTGATAATGCCATCGCAGAGGCATAATCCCTCCATCCTGTTGCACTGTTTGCACTGTTTGCACTGTTAGCACTATTAGCTGCTAGCCACCGGCTCAGCCACCTCCATGTTGAGAGCTGTGTACAGACAACTCCAGCTCTAATTGTGAATGACAGATCTGCTCTGCATGTTGCATACAGCTCCTTTTAAAGCTGAACCAGGAACCAGGTCAGTCCGTGTAGAGTAGTCAGTATTGTTCTATTAAGTGATAGAAATGATGGCCAAACCTATGGAAATAAGATCCAAATTGTAATAAACCAGAAGTATCCATAAGTAGGATCCAGATCCATCTGATTTGTTCCAAGCCGAAGCGTTTTGCCCCTGTTTCCAAAGTGTGTTATTAACTGTGTGCAGCATTTTGCAAACAGCCTTTCAAATATGCTAACTTCCCTTCGGTAAGTGTCTCAGGCGTGTAACCCAGCGAAGCAGTGACATGTGTAAACAGCGCAGCTATCAGTGCACCATGGAGCACATTATACAATATCCAACATGTATGCAAATCTTTGCCTTCAGAGATTTTCTCAAACAGTATGAATGGCATTTTAAAATGCTGCAATAAACACCTTACCACAAGAAACTCCATGGTTGAACATGTGGTTGATTTGCTCACCAGGTACACAAGGAAAACCTCTGTCTAATTTAATGTTGTGTCCGTGTAGCTGTCTGTAAGTAACAGTGTATTTCTTTTCCACTGAGCCCTTTTCCATTTTTCTCCCTGCAGGCTGCATGAGGGACGTACGCCTCAATGGTCGCTACATGCCACTGGACAGCCAGCCGCGAGATGGGGTTTCCCAGGTCAGCATTCAAGGCCTCTCCCTTGGGTGCTCTTCTGACTCCTGCAAAAGGAACCAGTGTAGCCCCCCCTTCACCTGTGTTGACTTGTGGAGAGTGCACGAATGCAGGTACACACACACAACCCTACACACACCTCGTTCTGTAACTGCACATTCACACTTGGATGATCCACATACACACATCATTTTGACACAAAGGCATGAAGACACATACATTTAACCCTACGGAGCCCCTCTGGGGTCACATGGAAGAAAAAAAACGTTATGTGTAAATCTGTTCTAACATATTTGTAGTCTATACCTTTGTATTTACAATCCTTGCTCTCTGGTTAACAATTCAACATTTTTGAACAAAAACAATTGCAACTACCAACAGTTTTAACCCCTAGCTATGGGCTGAAATATGTGCCACCAGAAACTGAATTTGAATCATTTATATTTGAATTTGAATTTCTAAACTTGAATAATTGCATTGAAAAACTGAATTTGAATCACATAATTTGAAATTGTATTGTTAATTTGAATCATTGCATTGAAAAACTGAATCTGAATAGTATAATTTGAAATTGAATTTATTTCTATATATCTTCACATTCAGTTCTCACAATTCAAATTCAGTTCTCAAAATTCAATTTCAATTTACTGTGACAGACATCCGGGTAGTTTAAGGATGAAGGAAGAGCAATCGAGCGCAGATACACAGGACTCCTCTTCGGCCAATCAGCACCTACGATTTTGAGCGCGTAGGAAGAAGTGCTCGCCTTGATCCATAGACCATAGACAATAGGCTCGTTGGAGATGAACTGTGTCTCGCCTGAGAAGTAGACGAGAGCAGATGGCCGCAGCGGGGGGACGGTGACAAAAAGCTGCAGTGAAGTCGGACAGTTTCCCGACAGTTTCTGGCAGCCTTCAGTCCGTACAGGAAGTCACAGACACACTAACATCCTGTCTGGAATGATGTCAATTCATTAAAAAAGTGATCAGACCCATATATCAGTTTGTTTTCAGTCTCCAGTTGTTTTAATTATGATAGATTAATTTATTAACATGCTTTACAGGTGATCTGTAGTTTATGTTCATGGTTTATCCTCCATTTGATATGAATCAGGGGCGTCGTTTCAGCAAAAGCTAAGGTATGGTAATATGACATGACGTCACAGAGCTACTGATGATGGAGTTTCAAAAATATGAACTTATATAAAACTTCACTTTGGTCTTTGACCTGTCAGAAGTACATACTATGTTATTTAAAACTGTTTCAAAGGACACAAAGCTGTTTCTCACATTCATAATACCTCATGTCTGCATGTAATGCACGACTTGGTGAGAGCAGTGAAAACATCGGACCTATTTCGCGTATTTTCAGCACCACGGACAGCGAGCGGATGTTTAATTATCATTAGTCATGTGTTTAACTTCACAGAAAATAAAGAAAACAAATTAATTACAAGCTCATTTCTAGAAGATAACCAAGGCGTCCGGTGTATGAAACATAGTAAAACAAAGGCCAATTTGGTACAATACTTTATAGGCAAATTTATTGGAATGTCTCCAGAGACTGAAAATACAAGCTTAACATGCCGACATGAAGAAAAAAACCCCACATACAATCAGACAGGCTTCAAGACATCATTTAGACAGGCTGTCTACAGCAGCAGAGCAAAATGCTTTTACAACACATAGATTCTGTATTTTTCCAAATAGTAGCCCGGGCATTTATTTCACAAAATCAATTTTGACCCCAGGCTTTGAAAGAACCAGGGGCTATTTGTAGGGATGTCCCGATCCAGCTTTTTCACTTCCGATCCAATACCGATATTACAGCCTTGAGTTTTGGCCGATACCGATCCGATCCAAGTGCGTATTATACATATTCACTTATTTTGTTGTCAGTCATGTTAGAAAAGGTTTGATCAAGCGATATTACTCTAACAAGAACAACTACTTAATCGGGTTAGTTAGAATGATCCACAACAGTTGTTATGAGAAACTGACCTGTTTATTGTTAACAGGGTTAAATAAACAAACTTTAAACTTGAACATTAACATTAAATAAAAAATATAGCTGGTTTGCTTTGGCTGCTTTGGCCCCTTAATAAATAGGAAAAAAAACAACACAAGAAATCTTTAAAATGTCTAACATTGAAATTAAAATAGCAGCAAGCCTCCACACACTTGTGCTTTGGCCCCCTAATAAATAAAAAATAGATTAACACCACAAGACATTGTTGACATTTAACAAACAATGCAGCCTTTCCTTTTCAGTTATTTTAGTAGTGTCAGTGCCAGCCTGTTTAAACAAGCAATAGTCCATCCATGGCTCCAATTTCACTAATTGTGCCCAAAACAATGCCATCAGTGCTCTTTACTTAAACAGTAAGAGTGTAAACCAAATAAAAATATCACTCTCAAAAAACCAGAGCAGAAAACAAATAGTCAGTTAACTAAATTGACCGCTACTCTTCCTACCCTCCATGTGTCTGCAGTCTGCATGCTGGCCTGGAGGATTGATAGTAAGAGCTGGAGCAGATCACTGGAATAGACTGCTTGAATCGCGGAGCGCTGGGCTGGCCGGAAAACCTGGATCGGACGCCATGAAAAACTGGATCGGACTTCTTGGATCGGCATTTTTCCATGCAGTCCGATCCGATGCTGATGCACGTTTTTTGCTAATATCGGCAGCCGATACCAATCCGAATATCGGATCGGGACAGACCTAGCTATTTGCTCATGGCTTTTTTTCTCTTTTTTTTTTTCTTTTTTTCTTTTTGCACCGACCTGCACCAGGCCGTTATTTGGTTACAGTTCCTGTCCAGTATGTCAGTATGTTTTTAGTGCAAAAATACTGTATAATGTAGGGATGAGTTCGTGTACAAAAACATTCTCTAAACATTTAGAGTGGGTCATTTTTTTTCATGTACACATGTACACGGGTTTCACCGCTGGGTGGTGCTATTGCATTATACCAGAAAAGCCCCAGTTATCCGAATACCAACCGAACGGGCCATTTAACCAACAGTTACAGGCCGCCACACCGAAATATCGCCATCCCGACGGTCCGCCATCCCGAATTCTGGTCCCTGAGTCCTGACAGTAAGCTATGGCGAGCCTGTAGAAGCTGTATTCCCCATGCATGTCAGCGATTTTCACCGGGGACACACGTGAGTAATTCAGGCTGACATTACCTGTTTTTCAGTGAACACTTCTGGTAATTTTATTACAATGCATGGCATATAGGTCCACAGTAACTTATTATTGTTATTATTATTATTAATGGGTCTTATAAGAGTTGGCTACAATGAGTACCGGGCCATCAAATCACTGCATCCGCGGTGAGAGGACACAGAATTGTGTGCACTTTTACGCACGCGGGTCAAGGCGATCACGGATATTTGATGTGGGAAAGATGTAGCCAGATGTATTACCTGTTTTAGATACGTGTCTGTCTGTCTGTCTGTCCGTCCATCCATCCGTCCGTAGCACAAGTCATGTGCACCACTTTACCACCGATCTGTGCGTAAAAGCCCAAACAGTCCCTGAAGGAGGGACAGCCATGAGGCAATGAATGAGGAAATAATCGCCCGGGCGTTTAATCGGACCGGCGTTTAATAATAAAATTAAAATGGGGTCAAACCCCTGGCGGCTATTAGGTGCCCGGCGGCTATTTGCCACCGGGCAACTATTTGGAAATATACGGTAACTCACATAACTCATAACTCGCGGAGGAGCGAAGTGGCGAACAATTTGATTCACTAACACTCGTATTCACTGATGAGAATATTATTGACCTATTTAAGTGCAATACAATGAAAACAACCAGCCAGTGCGCCTCGGGTAATATGACTACAGAACCTCTGTCTTTTTATTTCTCCCGATTCCAAGGTATGGCAGCTGCCATACCTCGCCATACCTAAATGGCGCCTATGGTCTGTGACTTCCTGTACGGACTGAAGGCTGCTAGAAACTGTCGGGAAACTGTCCGACTTCACCGCAGCTTTTTGTCACCGCCCCCCGCTGTGGCCATCTGCTCTCGTTTACTTTTCAGGCGAGGCGCAGTTCATCTCCAACGAGTCTATTGTCTATGGTCTATGGATCAAGGCGAGCGCTTCTTCCTACATGCTCAAAATCGTAGGTGCTGATTGGCCGAAGAGGAGTCCTGTGTATCTGCGCTTGATTGCTCTTCTTTCATCCTTAAACTACCCGGATGTCTGTCACAGTAAATTGAAATTGAATTTTGGGAACTGAATTTGAATTGTGAGAACTGAATGTGAAGATATATAGAAATAAATTCAATTTCAAATTATACTATTCAGATTCAGTTTTTCAGTGCAATGATTCAAATTAAACGATACAATTTAAAATTATGTGATTCAGGTTCAGTTTTTCAGTGCAATTATTCAAGTTTAGAAATTCAAATTCAAATATAAATGATTCAAATTCAGTTTCTGGTGGCACATATTTCAGCCCATACCTAGCACCTTAATCAATGTGTTGTCACATCAAGTTCTACTGTCAAAATTAGAAAACTAAAAGCTTAAATCCCTGGGGAGCTACGTTAGCATGATCCAGCTTACAAAACTGTTCGCATGGATTTACATATTGAAGGTTTTTTTTTCTTTTTTTGTTTGTTCTAGCATGTGACCCCATAGGGGGTTCGTATAAATCAATTCACTCATCCTCTGAGGCCATTTTTCTGCTTTTAACCTTGGCTGTAATTTTGGTCATAGCCACATAAATGTGCTTTGAAACAACCTGGCCCTGACCTACTTGAGAACGTGGGAAATTTGTACAAGAAAAAGCACCCATGAGACTCTATTTGTTCTAAAGCTGTTAAAATGTCAAATTACATGACAGCATATTTATGGCATGGGAAACGTTTGCTCACCTGTGCATAAGGAAGCTGTCAGTGGGAAATGTGGCAGCTATTTAACATCCACTTGGTGTGGGTAACAACCAGAATAAAGTCCAGGCTGACATGATAGAAAGCAGTCTGGTGTGACAGTGTGGAATGACACGTGGGACAAAAGGGACTGGTTTAAAATAAAAAATAAATCATATAACCAGTTCCTTTGACTATATTACTAACTGTGTGTATGAATAAATAGATATGTAGCAAACGTTTTACATACAGCATGCTAACAAAAGGGAATTAAACAGAGTCCAAACACAACGTCCTGTTATATTAATGCTTGTGCACTGTCAGATATTATAAAGCAGGCAGCAGAATTTGGCCTCGAATGATGTTAAAGGATAAAACTGATGTGAAACTGTATCAGTGGATTCATGGTGAGAGGCAGTGGGGAGTATCCCTCGCACCATCAGTGATGCAGCCTGTGAAAGAACAAAAAAGTGTCTTCATCCTTGCCATCATAACAGTTTTAACTCACCACTGTGTGTGCAGCTGTATAATATTTTCTCTGGCTCTGGTGAAAGTACTCTGAAGTCCAGGTTGAGTTTAGTAACAACAAATTTATTTAAAAAAAAAAGAAGAAGAAGAAGAAGCTTGCAACAAAAACTGGGGATATAGAATTTTGAAAGCCGTGGGCATTTACCAGGGTCTAACAAAGTGTTGCTGTGGAGTTGCATAATGGTAGGGACCCAGCTGTTTTAAAGCTCAGTTTGTAGAGTAAAAGTCAAAATATCTCAACCTCTGCTGCTTCAACTTGGACGATTATTTTTTAAGTCTGTCTTTGCAAGTCCCTCAACTTCATACAAGTGTAATAGTGGGGTTGCAGTACCCCTGTAAACTTTTTTTAGTTGATTAGGCTACTGATTGTATCAGCGGCTCGGGGGAATCTGACTCTGTTGAATCTCCTTCCCAAAGTGTTAATATAATTGCTCTAAATAAAAGATGGATAGACATCACAAATTGAATGTAGCTAATTCTGGCTCAGCTCTTCAACAGCATTCTTTCTGACCTTAGTCTACCTTTTCGGCAGGTCTGATTGCCTGGTTAACTGTTGTTTCAGGGCTGTGAATGTTAGCGTACAAACAGAGCCTGATTTCACTTGTCTTTATTGTTTCTCGCTGCTCGGTTTCTTGATTGAAAACCATGGGCTGAAATGACAAAAAATGTGATGTGCCTAGCCAAACTAGTTGAAGGTCATCACAAATTATTTGTTCATTTTGTTTTCTTTTGAAATTGATATCTGCTCTTTGAAAAACAAATGAGCAAGTAAACTCATTTATCCTCTCAGTTATGGGCAGGGTGTCATGTGAACTCAAATCCCCCCTCAGCCTTCCTGACAGAGGAGAAATACTGTGGAGCAGCTTCAAAGTCAGTCCTACAGTGCTTCATATGACATTGCACATTAATTTCAACTGGCTTCTGCACACATCTGTGTCTGTTAGCATTTGGCAGCAGAATTGTCCAAATAAACTCCAAATGCACCAAAAAATTTGTGTGCATCACTTGACGACATTAAAATAGAAATTCTAAACTTGGATGTACACCAGGGAGGCTTAGTTATAACTGGCTGCTCTGGTGTGCATGATGCTACAGGTTATTGGTAAGAGAATGAAATACAAACCAGAAAGTCCAGTTTGAAGGGCTGTCAAACATAATGACACAGTGGGAACAGGTAATCCTTTTAAAAACAGACCACCTGGGGATGGCCACAGAAGATTGTTGTTTGCATTATTCTGTTTAAATAGATCTAAAATAACAACCATAATAGACAAAGCATTCATTCTTTTTGCAGCAGAAAGCTAAGGCTTCTCTCTTCCCTCTCATCACATCATTACCTTACCTCACAAGTGATGCAAATGTGGTAGTTTACCATGAATTTGCCCATATTTCTTTGTAATGACTGCAGGAGGTCATTGTTCGCAGAAGGGAGTATTCATTCTTTTTGCAGCAGAAAGCTAAGGCTTCAGTCTTCTATGTCATCACGTCACTACCCTGTTACCTTACCTTACGTGGGATGCAAATATAGTATTTCGCCGGAATTACACCTGAATTTCCCCAGAAATTTTCCCATGTGGCTGAGGAAGATGGTTGTTTGCATAATCCTATATATATTGATCTCGTAAAAAAATAGCATATCTTAAAAACTAAATAACGTACATAATTTGAATAATTTATAGAGTGTTAAGAAATATTCTCCTTATTGTTTTAATGACAGTTTCAAAACTTTTATTAATTATTATGGTTTATTGACTTGGATAACACAAAGACACAAACAATTGAGCAGTGCGTTAGTTCAGGCAGGACAAGCTCAGCTCACATCCGAGCTACATCACTTGATCTCAAGCAGCCAGTCAACTGATGGAGCAGCTGATTGATGGAAGGGAGTCAGCTGATAGATCACATGATTCCTTTTTCTGCAACCAATTGGCAAATCTCATTCAGGGTGCACTATTTAAACTGCTCTTGCCTGCCTACTGTTGCTGCTTCCTCTGCAAACCGCTTTGCCACCTGCCTCCACCCCAGCTCCTCCTTTTCATGTTGTGTCTGACTTATCAATATCATTTCTGTTTGTCATTGATGCTGCTCTGTTCTGTTCCTGGGGGGTCTTTGCTGCTGCTGGAAGGGCAGGGAAGTTTGCCTCTCTGCCTCAGGCTTTCCTCATTTGCATGTGGAAGGGCAGACAGGTTTGCTCTCTCTGCCTTATGGCTTTCCACGCAGGTACGTGGAAGGATGGAGAGGTCTCTCCGCCATAGGCTTTCTACGTAGGCACGCAGAAGGGCGGAGAGGTGTGCTCTCTCCGCTTTATGCATTCCACTTAGGCGAGTGGAAGAGGCTTTCTGCGTAGGCCCGAAGAAAGGCGAGGGGCCCCAATACAGAGCCATACTGCCAAATATAATACTGCAAATGGAAATAAAGTTTTCTTTGACAAAAGTGTTCCTGACTGAAATACCAATGTTGACACTGTCTGAATATTTCAATTGCGGAGGTTGGTTAAACTCTTTGAGGGAGAATTGTACAGCTCCGGCAAGTAGTCACAACATCAACTTTCCTCTCCGCCTGGTGATGTAAACATGATTGAACAGTGTGGCTTGCTGGCTGGCAGTAGATGACACTGCAGCAGAAGTTGAGCCGGATCTGCTGTGTTTCCGTGCTGGAGCTCTCTGCCACAACACCCCCACTACACTATGACTGTGGCGTGGTGGTTATTGTCAGTCTAAACATGGCCTTAGAGACACTTTTAAAACTTCAATCCTCACAAGAGCAGGCATGTTCATGCCTCCCTTTAAAGGCAATGAATAAGGCATTGAGCCCCATCTGCTCAGTCACTAAGCTAAATGCCTAAAATGTTGGAGGTGAAAATAAATTATTTTCCCAGCCCTCTGACCCTGATGGGATTGACACTTTTGCTTGATCAACATTCCACATGCACTGCTGTGTGACTTCCTGTATGAGGGTTAGTTTGTTTGTCAGCTGGAAATGGGAAATATCGTGCGATGAAAAGCCGCAGCATACCAACAACCATCTCCTGTGGCACAGACTGAATCAAACACCTAGTGCTCTTATCCACATGCACTGATCTCAGCATTTTTTTTGCCATTGGAAACATCAGCCTCCATTCAGTCTGTGCGCCCAAGCTTTTAATCTTGCCTTTACTTTTTTTTCTGATCTGCTCACCCACATCATCCATCCTCAAACCTATTTTATTTTTTATTTTTTTTACAATGGCTCTCATTCTTGCACTCTGCCCCTCCATTTCTTGCTCCATCTCTAGCTCTCTCTGGCTCAGTGTTTAACTCATGTACCATTGCCACACATACACATATAAACGCACTCATAGCCTCCCCCTTCATCCCCACTCTGCTTGCTTGTACGCCTTGTTCTATTTTTGCCACTTGACCTGAACCTTGAAGATGATTAGAGAGTAGTTAAGTGTTGGCAACGAGTCCTCCAAGCCCAAGTGTTTGATACTGTGCACTTGGGAGGCGACAGACAAATAGTCGAATAATTCCATATTATAGTCTGGATAACTCTTCCCCCCAGGGATCGAATAAACACATAAACAAACACTTATTTGTCATTGTTACTTTATATTTTAATGTTAATTAATTCATTCATTTGGATTTGAGTCTTTTGACTTGAAAATATCTGATAACTTCCCCAAAGCCAAAGATTTATACATTATTACATTTATACATTATTTAAAAAGTGTGCCACCAAGAAATTATTTTCCTGTTATTTCCTGAATCAACTTACGTTAACATTATTCTTTTAATTTCATTCAGACAAAACATTCAGCAGCATTTAATTTCACTTTACATGAAGAATAGTCTTAACAGAAAACATGTCACCAATTTGGGAAGAGAAAGTTATAGACACTTTCAAATATGAGATGAGATAAATACAAGACAGGACAAAAAGATCCAAACTTCACTCTGTTGTGGAACTCGTTATTAGTGCTATGTGCTATGAAAATGCAATGTCAGCACCACATTTTGTATGATTATTTTTAATTATTAAATGGCTGTACGGTGGAGCAGTGGTTTGAATTGCTGCCTCACAGCAAGAGGGTTCCTGGTTCAAACGTGGGGTGGAGGGGTTAAAATCGTGCATGTTCTCCCCGTGTCAGTGTGGATTTTCTCCGGGTACTCTAGCTGACTGGCCGTAGGTGTGATGTTTGTTTGTCTCTATGTGAAGCCCAATGATAGTCTGGCGACCTGTTCAAAGTGTACCACGATTCTCTCACGCCCAATGTCAGCTGGGACCCCCATCAGGAAAAGTGGTTATGGAAAATGAGTGAATGTCAAATGGCATTACATTTGCTGAGGAGTGTATAATGAGTTGTAGGACTCGAAACTCAAAGGTTAGGACGTGTCAGTCTTGACTGGTGACTTGACTTGAGACTTACTTGTAACTGTCAAACAATGACTGTGGCTATTTGGGGGTATTGTACACATGCACACACATACATGAATGCACCCATCTATGTGCAAAAATGTACTGTCAATACATTTCAATTCATACAGAGAATATTGGGACAACAAAGAAAAGAAAACATATTCACCTTTGCAATGTGTTTTTTAATTGCTCTCCACTGAGAAACAATAAAAATATCAATGCACAGGCAATAGTTTGTGTTACTTTGTTAAACCAACCAGACCTAGGCTGCATCCCATGACATTTATAACCATGAATACAGCCTTGAATAAATAAATAAATCTTACTGCAAACACAGCTAGATAACTTTTCCAACAGCTTCTGTAAGCACAGCTCCCAATGCTTGCTAAACACAAAAATATTTCAGAGGTAACACATACAAGTACACCATCAATACTGTATGATGGCGTGTTGGATGCATGCATGGCCACAGCAGGAATATACATTATTTTGTTTATTAGACCCTAGATTATAAGGCATTGTTATGCATGGATAAAAACAGCACATTGACAAGTGCTTTAATACAGGCTATTATTTATTACAAAAAACCTATATATGCAGGGAAACAAAAAACACATACACAAAAAAAAATTGGCAACAGAAGTGATCACGTTTTAGAGCTTTTCCCTACATTTCTCAAATGAGGCTTTCTAGGGAGCTCATGTCTCTATTTCTGTTTCTTTCCCCAGTATTTCAAACCATGGTAGTAATGTAGCCTTATTGTCAAGGCAAAGGAGTAAGGAGTATATCATTAGCTAACTACATTGTTTGTGGTATTACAAGTTACGTTAGAGATGTCCCTGTTCAGGTTTGACATATCCCAACTGTGGGAACCACGCTCTGTATTATCAAGTGGTGACCGATGCTGACTTTTTGCCTGGTACATGCAGCTCTAGCCTGAATCTTTCATAAATTATGTATGTAGCCAGCATGTGAATATTTAAGCCCTCTTCACAGGTTCTTGTCTTAAAATGAGTTAGCTTGGGACAGTAAAATGTTTTTAACAAACTTAGATCTCAGGATCTCAAGGTACAGCAGGGGGAATGATTGTGTATGGTTTAGGGACCTCAGAATTGCATCTCTGCTCTTTGCCGATGGTGTTCCAATGGCTCTACCAGACCGTGACCTCAGGCATGCACTGGGGCAGTTTGCAGCTGAGTGTGAACGGTCAGAATGTGAGTCAGTACCTCCAAGTCTGAGGCCATGGTTCTCTGCTAGATAATGGTTAACTGCTCCAAGCAAAGGTTTTCAAGTATCTCAGGGTCTTGTTCATGAGTGAGGGTAAAATGGATCACAAGATAGACAGGCCGTTTGGTGCAGCATCAGCATTGCTTGGGGGCATTGAGCAGGTCTGTTGTGGTGAGGAAGGAGGTGAGCCAGAAGGCAAAGTTTTCGATTTACTTTTGGTAGTGACTGAACAAATGAGATTGCAAATACAAGCGAGTGACATGAGTTTCCTCCATATGGTGGCTGAAATCAGCCTTAGAGATAAAGTAAGGAGCTTGGAGTAGGGCCGCCACTCTGCCTGTTAAAAGGGGACAGTTTTGGGGGTTCGGGCATCTGATCAGGATGACTACCTGGTGCCTCCTATTAGAGGTTTTCTGGATATGTTAAACTGGTAGGAGGCTCCAGGGCAGACCCAGAAAATGCTGGAAGGTATTATGTATCTCATCTAGCCTGGGAAACGCTTCAGGATCCCCCAGGAGGAGCTGGAAAATGTTGCTGACGAGAGGGATTTTTGGAATGCCTTGCTTAGCGTGACCATGACCCAGCCCTGGATAAGTGGAAGAAAATGAATGGTTGGAGTTAGGCTCAGTTAATTAACTTTAGGTCTGTGTAAAATTGAAGAGCCATTGTAAACTTCACATGTGCCATGCTAGTACAGGAAACTTGGCATGCATAGCAACAGTAACTGAGGGGGGCAGGGCTTAGCACTGGGTCAGTGTGGAGTATAAAAGTAGAAGGATAAAAAAATTAGCAGGCGAAAACAAAAAATGCACAACTTTGTTATTATTACTATTTGGAGGGACCTTGGCTGATCTGCAGCATGATCAGCAACTCTTGCATTTTCCAGTCTTCAGTTTCCGTTAATGAAAGCATATTAGCATATTCTTAGGTGCAACAGAAAACACAAGTTGTATAACAGTATAAAAATAGATACATTTGTCTTGAAACTAGTCTGATCTTAACAAAACAAGTATATTTACACAAAAATTGGTGAAAAACAAAAGTTATCAGCCTTCAGAAACTCCCACAACACCATACCTCTCGCTAATTACTTTGAGTGAGTATGCATGCTCATCTAGGTTATGATAAGACACTCATAGCACTGATTCCAGTCATGTCTAGTGGCTGGCAATGATAAGAGAGAGCAGAGAAAAGAGAAGCAATGTTGTGTTGTTGACTGACAGGCGTCCTGTATTCAACACCTACACAGACTCTAACCGGCCATCATGAATACTGACTGCTTAGCATTTGTCTTGGCATAATAATCCCACCCACAGTTAATTACATTTTAAAGTCTTGTGTTTCAAACAGCAAGGATGTTTTCCCCCTTTTATTATCAAGATAGCAGGCATTTAAAAACTGTAAAACTGAGTAATTTATAACACTGAAAAGTGATTCTAAAGATGATACTAACTTTAGTTGTCTTGAACAAGCCATTCCATCTTGTACTGGCCTTGTGGCAAAAAAGTCTGGAAGACTCCTGCCTGAATGCTTTCATGGGAATTAATGGACTGCTGGAAAAACAATCAGTAAAACCCTAAAATAAGTTATGCAGCTGATAGTAAGTAGGGGTGTGTTCCCTTCCTTTGGCACAGATTAAATCTCCTAACACCTGCATACTGTACAAGATAAGGGGTGGAGAGAAGTTGAGAGTGTTACAAAAACAGGTAGTTCTTAGCCAACAGAAGTTACTTTCTCAAGATTATTACGGTATCAAACATGACATTCCTAGCATATATTTTGACCTAATGTGAGGTTTGAGTAACAATCTGAGCTTGTCAGTAGCAAAACACTTTTAGTGGACGTAAACTGTACGATCCAAATGCCCAGGTTACATGTGAGTGGTTACATTGCAGCGTGTTTGGCTTAAGACAGAACCAGTTCCAACTGTTTCTTCATTAGTTTCTTAGACACAAAAACATGGAAAAATAGGGCCTAGCTTGAAAAATAGCAAAGGTACCATTTAACTACAAATTAAGGTCTGTAGAGTTGATACTTTTTACTGATCTTATTTGAAACACACGTGGTACACTAGAATATTTAGAATGTATTTGGAAACCTGAGATATTACTTGAGGACCTTAAAGATTTGGATCAGTCAACTTGGGTTGCTTGTGTTTGCTGCTTGCACAGAAGACACCATGAGGCTACTTGAAGAAGACCCTCTGTTGACTCCTCCATATCAAACTGCAGACCTTCAGTTCACCATGACTGTAAAAAATTAAAGTTTCCCAAACGGTTTACTCTGAGACAAGGCATGGAGTCGCACGCTTACCCCCACATCCAGCATCCCAAATCTCCAAAATATTGCCAGTCAATAATATCACCAGAGGAGTTTGGTTGCATGTGAACATAATTCATAGAAGACAGAGATTCATAGATGATACATTAAGTTAACCCTTTAGTAACTTGTCTGGATTAGTTTATTAGTTGAAGACGAACAGTTATGAGATAAATTGCAGGACACCATTTTGAATTTAATGCTGCTGTTTCATAGTAAAGTTGAGTCAATATTTATAAGCGTGAAGAAAGCTCCAGAGACCAGAGGCAAGACTCGTCTCTGATGTCATCAAAATGTACAGCCTGGAGCTGCTCCATAGACATTGAGAGGGATACTGAATTAATGGGCTCGTAAAATGTTTGTTTGAGCTGTTACACCCAAATGAGCTTTTAATTATAGTGGTGCTTTCTGAAGTGAGGCAGAAAATGTGCCCCTGTCTGCATAAAATCATCCTTGTTACCGCCAGAGCCACAGTCAGCATTTTCATGTCCTCCAGTTCATTCTCTATTGAAGTGTACATCTGTAGACGATGATTCAATGAGAGGAATTCACTTTTTCCACTGTAGGAAGTAGTAAACATTCATCTAGATACTGCTTTATCCTATATTCATGTTCATCTTCATTTTATATTCTAATGCCGTTACTGTCCAATATGATTTTGCTTATTCTCTTGTTCCTCTGCTTTTATTTACATGCTGTGTTTTTTTATCTCCTCAGGGGGATACACATTCACCTAATCAAATCTGGTGTCATGCACATCTGAGAACTACATGTTGAAATTAGAATTGAAAGTTCTATATAACTGTATAGTATTATTATTATTATTATTATTATCAATATGCAGATGCTTCTAAAATCACATTGACTCTCTCTTACTTCAAACAACCTTTTGTATACTTTCAGGTAGTAACGAATTTTTAAATTGATGCATGATTTGAGACACTTAAAGTCGACCAAATTTCAAGATTTTAGAGACTTAAATTTACTAAACAGCGAGTTTGTTGGTTGATGTTATATATGGAACTACAAGGGAGCAGTATAATGTATATTATGACGCTTGAGTTAGAAAATCCTTAATTTTTACACAATGTGGCAACTGACTGTTAAACCTTTGCTTTGATATAATTTATATGTGGTTTCCAGCATAATTTATCATCCATTATTACTCCCAGAGATGAAATTACAGACACACTCTCTATTTCAACATCATTAATCATGAGATTGCTTCGTGTATTTGTTGCCTGCTCTCCAATAATGTTTAATTTAGTCTTTAAAGTGAATTTAGTCTTTCTTTAAGATCAGTGATAGTTTGTTAAATGAGCTGTATGCCACATTCAGAGCATATTTATGGCTCAGAGTCTGAGCAAGGATTGTTTGCACACAGCTCTTAACATGGAGGTGGCGGAGCTGGTGGCTAGCAGCTAACTGTGCAAACAGCATGAACAGTGCTAACAACGGCAACAGTGCTGACAGGGCTAACATTGTTAACCTTGGAGGGAATCACAGGGTGTGCGCTACCCTTCAACGACAATGCTGTTTCGCCATCATGGGTCTAGACGAAGTTATCAGTGGTAACTGCTATATGAACACAGTGCAGAGCAGCAACAATTAGCTAACCAGTGGAATACATACTGGGACTCATGACAAAGAAAAGAGAGGGTCGGACCCAGCTTAGTATTGGCAAGATGCTGGAAACATCAGTAAGTCCAAACTGGTAGAAAAGATTTCCGCACACCTACATCTATGCAATCTTAAAGTGAAATACTGCATAGATGTATGTGTGCATAACATTTAAAATCAACATGACTTTTGTAGAGATTTCAGTGACTTTTCCGCTGTATCTAAAAGTTGTTTCAAATGATTTTCACTGCAAAAGAAAATGGTATTATCCGCAAAAACATTTAAATGTTTTTGAAATCCAATGTATATTATTTCTGTGCAAAAATTATGGGTCTAACATTATGATTCTTTTGTTTTTCTCTTTACATCCGCTCCCTCTTCTCTCTGTCTAACTCTTTTTTTTGCAGATGTCCTCCTGGCCACATGATTCGTGTGAACGGGACCAGAAAGTCCTGTGTCTATACCCTCTGTGCTACTCGGCCTTGTCACCGGGGGACCTGTGTGGCCCAGTCACCCTCCAAATTCACCTGCCACTGTCCAGAGGGTTACAGAGGACGCCACTGCGAGACAACACTGGCCATCTACAGGGAAGATGTGGGCCTGAGCTTCAGCTCCCTCTTTGCCATCTGTATCTGCTTTATGGCCTTACTAGGTAAGCTATTGCATGTTACACATCTGCGGCATGTTACACATAGAGTGATGAGGGGATGATTGCACAGAAGGAGGACTCTGTTGTTTTTGTGTGTGTTTATTTTGTGTTAGCATTTTGCTTTCCCCCCGAAGAAACAGTGTGAAAGAGGAATCCAACCAGGATCAGAAATTACCCCGTCACAAGACTTAAAGGGGAAATTCAGGTGTTTATCAGCCTGGGGTCTATTGTCATGACTGTTTTCAGTATGACTATTTTCATAATAACACTTTCCATCCCTGTTGTAGAAATTTAGAAAACACTTACTCTGCAGGTGCAGCAAGACAACATAATACAGCCACATGCAGTATCATCATATATATTGTATGTTGCCATGCTGTACAATGTGTCCCCATTATTTTTTCATCCTGATTGCTGCTACTGTGCCCCAGTTACACCACCAACCCCACCCTAAAAACCTCAAAACAAAATAAATAAAAAATATCTAGGTGATTACTGAAGAAACATACATAATATATGACAATTTTATATATTTAAACAAGTAACACCAGACCACTGTGTCTGCAGGTCCTTAAAGCCACAGTGTGTAGGAATTTCTCCCATCTATCCTTGAAATCATATATTGCATTCAAACGGATAGCGCACTCTAGCGCCTCACTGTTTCAAACGCGTATTGCAACAACTGTAGCCGCTGTGTACCAAAAAGCTATGATAACATTGATGAAACCATGTCATCCAATACTTTATGGAGTATTCATTCAGGCTCCTACACAGGCACACGGGACACGAGTTGACAAACCCCCTCCTCACCATGCTGGCTGTGTTTACAACGTAGGACTGTTGGGGTGGGTGTAAATCGAAACAAACCAATCACATCTTGTCCTTTGACAACTGACAAGTGGCTCAGCCTCACACACCTCATCCCTCTCCTCGCATCACTGCGCCGCTAACAGCTGTTAGCCGCTGTTAGCGGCCAGCACCGCTACTACCAGGGCACTACTGCAGCATAACAAAGTCCCACTTTTTGAGCATATGCAGCATCACGGGAGACGGAATCCTCGTCGCCAAGAAAGCGCAAAAGGGAATCAAACAGGCAGCATGACCGGCGAATTAAAAAAACGAGGGTCATCATTGGGGTTGCCTTTCCCAGGTGGAGAGAGCTGCTGAAGGAGAAAGGTAATGTAGCCGCTGTTAGCGCGGCTAACAGCCAACAGCGGCACTGGCCTGTGATTGCATTGCGACAAGGATTCCGTCTCCCATGATGCTGCATATGCATGATCCTGCATTATGCTCAAAGAGTGGGACTTTGTTTCAAATTTGCCAGGGTAGTAGCGAAGCACCTCTTGCTCCTCTCCTTCGGCTCCTCAGTCACGCAGCTCTGGCCTGGCTGTCAACGAAAACGCCAAAGGCGGGGCTGTATGTCCCTTGCTGGCGGATGTATTCTCAAGATGGCGAAATGTTATGGAACCCCACAGACGACTTACCCGCACTTACCCTGAAATTCTCCTTTTACGAGAATAAGTCAGATTATTGGTAGAGGTAATAGTACACCAGTGATGACATATTTATGAATGCAGACATCAATTTTTGCCAATAAACAACTGAAAATGTTACACAATGTCCCTTTAAAACATAAATTCAATTTTATAAATAATAAGCTGAGTCCAGCTTAGCGACCACATATATACAGCTTGACTTTTATACTTATTTGCAATGCTTGAATAAGAAAACAATATTTGTTCAAAAATCGTTCTTAAATTTGGTTAAAAACTACCCAGAAAATGTCTTATAAACCTTAAATTTAATGTCCAATACCTGTAGACATCCTGTGAATAGCCCAGGAATGTAGATCTATCCATTGCCTGCTAAAAATGCATAATCTTGAAAGAAATGAAAATCTATTCTTTAAAAAATAATCATAAGCCTCCTACATTTAAAAAAATTTTTAAGTCTGACTCAAAGTAAACACAAGTGTCGTGTCTTGGAATTCTTTTAGCCTTGATAGTGAACTTATATTGTAGTGAGTCCGCTACCAAAGGTTAGGTCAGCCAAGAAGTTAACAGGGAGATGGATCCTCACCATGAAAAATGCCATTCAGTGAACTGATAAATGACTAACGTGTTAAGAGTACAGCACAGACCTGAAATCTAGACCTGAAAAAACGGTATCTTTCATACAAACACAAACGCACACACATGCACGCACATGCACACACACACACACACACTATAATGATGATGATTGTTTCCCAGATGTTTTAATGATGTAGTAGACATTTCTTTGATAATTAGTGCATTACTTTACCCTTAGAGGCTTGTTGTACAGGGTATGGTAAGACCCTAGGGACAGTGTAATCACACTCACATGAACACAGACCTGACAACATACACCATTTTGAATAGAATGTAATAATTACTGTTTGGGTCTCCTTCTAGCCGAGGCTCCTTATCTTTATATACATCTCACTACAGCCACATCCCTTTTTGTGCACATTTGTGAAAACAGCAAGCAAAGGTAAAACAAAGGGTTTGAGTGGCTGTTGTAATGAGTGTTAAGAGAGCATCTTAAATGTCCGAACCATTTATACTTTACACAGCCCAGATGTAGAACGGTATCTCACTGACATGAAGGCTGAACAGTCACTTGTGATCAATTTTCCTGAGCTCTCTTAAAAAAAAGGGTGCAGGGAAAGACTTGGAGCAAAGAAAGTGCTGCGTTAGGTGAAAGGGACATGTGGATGCAGATTTTGTCTGATAGGGGGCCAAAAGTGTCAGGCTTTGAAAACCCCTGAACAAGAGCTTATAGGGAGCAACTTATACAGTGGAAGGGGTTCATGAACATAAAAGTATATACAGAGTTAATGAAACGACAACTTTGCCAGTGCTGGTTCTTTCTTTGTTTGGATGCCTATAAAAGACTTTTCATTTTCATTGTCTCTTTGATAATGACTTATATAGCTTAAAGCCAGTAATGAACTGATCATGGTTTTTATCATAGTCAAGCATTCTTTTGTAAAAGGCCAGAAAGTCTCAGGAGGTATTGTAGGTTATGACTATAGCCGCTAAACTTTTGCAGTGGTACTGTGCAAGCATTTCCTCTGGCCTGTGGGTGGATGGACTGCAACACACTAGTGTCTGGTTGTCTATTGTTCAGATCCACGTTTTTTCCATCTGCCTGTCTGTTTTGCTTGTTGAATATTCATCTGCCTGTACCTTTAGCTCTGTGTTCCTATTCCTAAAGGATCCTCTGCTGAGAAAGTGCCTCGGGCGCAGTCGTACACGGAGAATGAGTTGTCAGTAGGATGACATGTTCCCCTTGTTTAATTGAGGACAATACAACTGAACAGTAAAGAGCAGTATGAGACAGAGCACAGTACCAGAGAAGAAAACAGATCAGAGAAGTACAGAATAAAACAGGACACAGCACAATACCAGACGAAAACAAGAGGGAGCTGAAAAGATTACAAAGCGGAGGCAGCGCACAACACAGCCAGAGAAGGGAAATCAGGAGATATGTAGTGCTGAGAGAGATGGTGTCAATGTCACACTGCTGCTGGCCATGTCTGCTTGTCTCATTGGTGATTCAGAGGGCACCTCCTTCGCACCCTGAGACCAGACAGACACCGCTCAAATGATCATTTCTCCTTCTCTTCTTCTCACCTTCATTCCACAATATCTCTCTTCAAACTTAGCTTTGGGCTCATATTGAATGCGACATCTGACCTTGATCCTGCTGAGGCTCAGTTCTGTTTTAAGTGTTAATTACTTGATTTGTAGGCGTATAAGGTGCTGTTTACCCAAACCTGCAGAAATTGAGATCAATGCTCCAGGGGCTTTGGTAGTAATTTCAATCGGTAAAGCATTCCGTGCTCGATCGGTCAAGCGTTCCTCACTCTGAAATTTAAATAGCAGCAAGAGAGACATTTTTTCTTGAAGCCCTATTCCAATATTGCTTGTGCAGACTCCAAATGTTTGAATAGCAAGAACAAAAGGAGGGCAGCAACTCTCCTGATGCAGTGCTGAAGAAAAATTGACTGTTCTTAAGAATGATATGATGGGTGAAGATTAAAGACAAACTCCACTCTAAAACAGAATTCATATTAGGTAATTCTCTTTGATCTTATTGTCCAGTCTTGTATGGTCAACTTTGAAAAGTGAGGATATATACAGTGGGGTTGTATCCAGCCAAATTTGGCAATTACCTTATCGTAGCCATTTGACTTTGATTTTGGTCCAGACTGAAATACCTCAACAACTGTTGGATGGATTGCCATGTATTTTGGTACAGCTCTTCATGTTCCCCACAGGATGAAATTGAAATTTTTTGGTGACCCAGTCTCTTTTCCTCTAGTGCCGTCATCATGTTGATATTTTAATGTGTCCAATACTTTTATTTATGATTGAATGCCTGCAAAACTAATGACTTTTACATGCTAATTAGCAAATGTTAATATGGTGACATGGTCAGCTTAGATAGTGAACATGGTAATCAGTGTTGGGGTTAACACATTACAAAAGTAATGCATTACAGTAATGTATTACATTTTAGCAGTAACAAAGTAATATAACGCATTACCAACAGGATTTCAGGTAATATTATTACATTTACAATGTTACGTAACACGTTACCACATGGAGTAATCTGTTAATTGTTTTCATTTTTCATTTATCCACACTGATCTACACTGCTCCACTTCCACCAGTGTGCCACCAGAAAAAAAAGTATCCCCCAAGGGTTGTTGTGTGTCATAAGCTAAATTATAGGCATATAAGGCAGTGCCAGTGATCGGCACATCTGGGTCATGCCGTATTGACTGGCGCACCGGGCACCGGCAGGTGAGTCTTCCAGCTCTGGTGTATTCATTTGCACTCCTCATAGTGACTTGATCTCATCCCATGTTGTGCTAACCTTAATATTTATTAATGGTGTTTCATATCATTGGCCCACAAATATTTATCCATATCTCATAATTATCAGACTTTGATCCTCTGCCTGACCCTCCCTGTGTCCAAGGCTATTCATTTATTTTAAATAGTCTAGACTGTTTAATTGGTCTATATCATCACGCTATTATTAATATAAGCAGGGGATTTTAATACAAAGTGCTAACCACTGTATGTGAATGCATGAATGGGTCAGACCTGCAGCACTGGATCTGAAATGAACTGTAATAAACTGGAGCTTCTGTGCTTTGATTACCTGCTGTGAAACAACATGACCCTCATCCATTTAAAATACCTAGTAGCTCCTCTGAGGTCATTTTGGTGAAAGTAACGCAAAAGTAGTGTAATAAGTTACTTATTACTCTCAAGTGAAGGTAGCTAGTAATATGTAATTTATTACATTTTGAGCGTAACTCGCCCAACACTGATGGTAAACATTACCTGCTAAATGTCAGCATGTTAACATTGTCATTCTAACTATGGGAGCATGCTGATGTTCGCATTTAGCTTAAAGCCACAGTACAGCCTGACAGCCTTTTGTATGATGGCTGTCGACGCTTTGCCTTGTTAATCAAGATAAAAAAGGAAAAAGAATTAATAGAAAATACAGATAGAAATAATATCCAAAGTAAGTTAACCTCTTTAGATGTTTAATTTGTGTTTGCAGTCATTTCTCTTGCTTTTCCATATATAAATATATTTTCCCATTATAAAATCTCTAATGGCAGATTACATTAGATGCATTGACTTTGCCATTTTTTATTAATGTAGTTGAGTTGATGGCTCTGGTCTGAACAGTTTTATCCAAAGAGAAACTCTTGGAGTTGTCCTTTTACTCTTCCAATGATGGAACTGGTAGACTGGCAGAGCTGACCCGGTGACAGTCCCCAGGGTCCTCCTTTGGGGTTGTGGGTTCAGAACAAAGTTTCTAGTTGAGAAATGTCAGCACGGCAACACGCCAAGTCAAAGTCCACTCGGCCATCTCTTGACAATATCAATGATTAATAACCTAGCCCTTTGAATTTATCATGTAGCTTGAATATTGATTTGGCACTCAACGATGAGAATTCATTTATTCTGTTTGCTTATTTTGGCTTCTACATGTTTGTTAAACTGATTTGACAACAGAAAACGATCACAAGTTGTGTTTGTTTAGATTTTTGAGTAACTATAACAAGGGACAACTGTAGGACATATGACAAAAAAGCATTGTGTCAATATTGATACAGGGACGTAAGACTGCACAAAAGTTGAGGTGATTATGATAAGATTTATGTCATGTGGATCCTGGCCACACTGTTGTGAAAACTATCATTTAGGCTTTTAATTTGAAAGGACTGAACTAGAAGTGGTGCATGCTTCAACCTATCATATGCAGATTTTTGAATGCCTTACAATATTGCCAGACATTTTTTAAGATCTTGGTACCCTTTGGTTTCATTAATTTCAGTTTGATAACACATTTAAAATCCATCACAGTGAATGTTCGCATGTATGTGCTCATTTGTCACGTTTTTGTCACACAGTACGGAGAGTAAGGAAAACTATCACTTACTGGCAGTGTTGGGGAATAGTTGCCAACATGTACTTCATTTACTAGTTTAACTACAATTTGCAGTAGTTGGATGGCAGTTTAGATACATTCAAATCTCAGTAGTTTTTTTTTTTTTCAGTACTGAACTAATTTGGGTCATGTAGTTTATGTAGTTAAATACAAACACATATTAGTATGCTCATGATGTTTAATGCCATACAATGAGGAACAATGCCACAGCTTATTGGCCACAGTTTTCATTTATGGACATTCACTTGATATTTGACTAAAATATGGTTTGCAACCAAGATGTCTGTGATCGAATACTATGAATTTCCATCAAAGTTTAGCATTTTCTAATTCCACCCAACAGTTGTTCCCTATCCTCTCCTTAAAACACATCCTCAGGCTGCCTAGGAGAGGATTGATCTGCCTTAGTGTCTAAATCAAACACACCTGCACTTTACTCAGTTTCAGTTCAGCTGTGCCTCAATTTAACAATATGAGACATAGGACTATTGTGATTATTTCCCGCGATGTAGTTTGGATTTAGGAGAACTACTTTTTGAAAGAAGTTTTATTTTGACAGGCTAATTATTATTTGAGAGATGTATAGTTTAACTACTTTTAATTGCGTAGCTGGTAGTTTGGTAAACTGCAGTTTAAAATGTAATTTTCCCAACACTGCTTATTGTTGCACTTTGGAGAAAGCCCAACCATCTGACATTTAAGAGTTGTCTCTTGCAAATCTCTGGGAAAGAAAAATCCTGAAGCACAAAGCATAAGCAAACATGGAAAAGCATGGTGAGAATAATAACATGAATCATGTTATTTCTTGCATTAAACTGGTAATGATCATTCAGGTCATTTCATGCAAGCACTGGAACATGCTATCTTGGTACATCATGTACATTTCCCAATTAATCACCATAGCAATAGTCAGCCTGTCATCCCAGAGACGGGCAGCAGATTTGCTCTGAATATAGTAAGTTCACCTTTTCATGATTGTAGATGTGAAGTGAACTAGTGGTTCAGTTGCTGATATTAAGACACCAGAAAATCTACAGATTATATATTAACCTTTGGGGTCATTTAATTTGTGATGATCTATAACCAGTGGGTGATGTTAGGTGGGATGACATCCCCCTTGTTAGTAAAATGACCAAATTGCATCACCCTTTTAAACCTGCCATCCCTCTCCATTCCCCTAAGGTCACTAATAGGCAGACCGTGGTGTGGGTCCAGACCCAGATGCCACCCTATCTGGACCCAGACTGGTGAACTATTGAGAATTATTAAATTGACAGGACGTTTCTATTTTAAGTGCAGTGCAGTATCGGAGCCAAGGAAACTCACAGGCCAGTGGCATGCATTGTAAATCACCTCACATGATGCAACTCAGCCAATTGATTCTGTGCATTTCAGTAACCATTTCGACTCAAGTAAATGAGATACACACACAGGAAAGAGACAAGATGAGAGACAACAGTCTGAGAAATTTCACATGTAAGCAGACTACGAAAACAGTGTATAATCAAGAATGGACATGGATGGATACAAAATTACCACTATGGTGTTTCTGTGGGGCCTTAAGCAGACATACAGACTTAGAGCACGTAGATTAACCCTTTGAAACCTGGAGCGACATCACTTTTCTTGTGCTGCTTTCAAACGCCTTTGGCAAGTATTTAAACTTTTTAACCTTGAGCAACTTGGTAAGAAATGTCCCACAAAGTGCAAAAATAATAGTTTTAGGAAATTACTTAAAAAAAACAAAAACTAGGGAAAAAACAAAAAAGATAGATTATTATTATTATTATTATTATCTATTTGAAATAATGGTGCAGAATTATTGTGATTTTTAAGCACTTCGTCCAGGTTATTTTCTTGTTTGTTTGCTTTAAACTTTCTTTTTTTACAACTGATTGTCTTGTTTTTGATTGTCTCTTTTAGTAATTTTTGCAATTTTTTGAGTCATTTCTTCTTTCATTGCTCATTGCTTTCTTCCCATGTTTTTGAAAGAAATCAAGCCAATTTACTCAGGTTTAAAAGGGTTAAAGAAGGATATCAGATTAAGGACACAGATGTTGGTCAGTGACTCACATACTGAATACATCCATACAATCCCCTCCCCCAGATGAGCTGAGCAGTCAGTTCAGTGATTGCTGCATTGATTCTATCACACCAAAGTCCTTCAAGGTGAAGATGTTTCCAAGGTTATCTTTGTGCATTGTTGAGAGTTTGGAGGAAGACTGAACAAACAGTAAAGCACATGAGAGAGATTCAAACTAAGTTTTATTTACATAAAGTAGGCAGCCAATGGAGAGTCACAGAATTCAAAAATAGCAAGTTGACTTAAAGACGTATGAGAAACATCATCACTTATTTCTTCCTTTCCACCTGTAACATGGGTTGGTTCAAGGGCTGCCCAGTGGAAGCTGAAGACTCAAATCTTCAGTCAAAAACCCCTTAGTTGACTTAGATTCTTCAAGTCGAGCAGTCTTGATTAATTAATTTATTTATTTGTTTAGTTTTGTTTCATTAGTCAATGTGCAGTTTACTTTAGGGACATTTGTGTAAATATACAGCTCACAGCAACCTAATACCATATAGTCTCTGGCTTTTGTTTGATATCTACGGTTGGCAAACCATGTCATTGCCCATTTCTGATTCATTGCTAGGGGAGTTAGTAAACATTAGCCGTGAGAGCTAATATTGCTTGTTTACTATATTGTGTAAATGTTGCTGTAACCCTGAACGTCCTGCCAAATCCTGCACAAACTCTATATGAAAAAAAAGGAACAAATAATCCAATATTTGTATTGAACAACTAAATCCAATCCGACTAACATAACTGTCAGTCTGGTACAGCCCTAGTTGATTATGATAGCTGGTTCCATTTTTTGGTTTGGATTCACTAAGCTTCAAAACTAACAAATCTTTTTATTTTAAAAGGGCAATGTGCAAAGCACATTGAGTTTCTTACCTGTAGTTGGTGCTATTCATCGCAAGCAACTTGCCCAAAAACCAAAGTGTACCATGGCTACTTAGTCAATGTGCTCTAATATTCCCTGCTCTACTTAACAAATCTTCAGCAAACCAATGCCTTCAGCTTGTTCTTGGCCAAAGATTGAAAGGTTAAAGAAAGAAACACCACACTATGAACATGAGTTTAATGTGTTTAGCAGTATAGAGTGCTGATTCTTCTTCAGTGAGAGGATTTTTGCTTATTCCCTCATGTTGATCTCAGTAGTCAGAGTCTTTCATTGATACCATATGAATTTAATTTTAGGCTTTACACTTGATAAAATGCTTTTGAGTTCCAACCCTACACATATTTGGTTCACAGATAAAGCTGTTGAAGTTTCTTCGAACCACCTGAAATTAGTATATTTTGTTGAAGACCCGATATTATTAATGGCATATAGAGTAACTGTTAGTATGTATTTTTACATCTCCACTGACCAATGGATACTAGGTCAAGACCCCCTGAGGATCATGTTCCGCTATGACAGCTGTCATGGCATCAGAAGTGCTAGGCTCACTGAGGAATGGACAAGTTAGACTAATTTTAGTTGGCCAAAGGCCAAGTTAAATTTAGCAAAGCACCATTTTAGGTAATAGCCATACATGTCACCATCCTATATAAGTTGTGTCTCTCTCTGTTCAGATCATCACATAGCTTCTACATGTAGCCATTGTTGATCCGAGGTCATAATAAAACGTGCATTAAGAAAGTACTCCGTGATCTGCCTCATCCTTGAATTCTCCAGATCATCACAGAAACACCTACTCGCAGTAACTCTCATAAGTCTCTCACAAAGACGTGGGAGTGATTTGTAATCATAACACCCACAAGACTGAAATGGTCTATAAATGCCAGCATGTCTTATAAATAAAAAAGTGCATCAAAATTTTAGTTTGCATATGATGGTAGTTTGTCTCAAGTGCAAGTGAAACATTTTAGAATGATTATTGGGCCTGCTCCCATTTCAATTCACAGTCTTATTTTTTTTTTTCATTAAAAAGATCTGCCTAAAACAGCAGCATCAAGATGAACACAAAAAAAATTCAGACAATCAGCGTACAATGCCCAAAAGCAAAACACAGTCAATTTCACTTAAATGATTAGAGTAAAGTCAATCTTTGCTGTGTAAGTGCTCCAAACGGCAGTGGTCTGACAGCACAGCAGCAAGCTCAGGGCCCAAACCCATTTTAATCTTGACTAAACACAGCATAGACAGCCCCTTATTGAGTCTTCCACCAGATCTGTCTTCATATTCCGCAGAATATCCAAATCTCTCCAGCTGAAAGTACATTAATACCTACTTAAGTCGTGTGGAACTGGATGTACTGCTGAGGAAGACATGAGTACATTATGATCCACCCAAGCAATGTAAGTCAAAGATAATTAGTCTGATAGAGAGGGCTGCTTTTTTTCTGTGAAAGGAAGGTGAAGTAGTTCATGTATGCATTCAGTCAATACAGTCTGTGAGGCGTTTAGGAAAATGCGTGTTCTGACCCTTTTCCTTATCTCCTCCTCACACAAACAGACCCAGCGTCTTTCAACTTTATGTAAACACATGTTGGAGATTACAAGCACTTAAACACACACAAAAAACGATAAGACCAACGCAGAATATCTGACTGGTTCATTATCACACCTGGATGTAAATACTTGAAAATGTACTTGTAAAAAATGACTAACAACATCATACATGCATACATCAGTTTACTGGTGGAATGAAGACTCTGTATTGCCTGTTCACATTATTGTGGTTTTCTGTTGAGGTGTGTTAGCCCTCTGGTAGAGCTGTCCAGGTTGTACCCAAGTCCCCAGGAATGGGACTGGGCTGTGCAGTGATTCCTGAGCAGTGTGCATTTTGAAATCAACCTGAGTCAATCAAACACAGACAGGGAACACCCCTGCAGCTAGCTGAGATGAAAGGGAGCATTTCTTTATTTCCCCAAAGATCTTTTTCATCCTTTTAATAATAAAACACTATTTACCATACATTTCAAAAACACTGACATTTGTAGAAAGTCATGAAGAGCCACACCACAGCAAGAAGCACCAGCCAACTTACCTAGCAAAAGGCTTGAAAATGTACAAAAACACAGATGCCTGAAGCACTTTTTCAGGTAACACATTGGGTGAGAATCTTGAATTTGATTAATCAGGATGCCATCTTGGAACTATATCCAGTTCTCTTGCATCCATTGTTCCGTCCTGCCTATTACTCAATAGGTGCATTTACATCGACCCTAATGTTCTCCTAATAATCTGAATAATAGCCTGTTCAGAATAGAAATGCCTCATCTAACTACCTCAGTTGGAAGAGACTGGCCCGATCTGAACTGATCATAAAAAAATTTCAATCAGATTAAGAGGGGTGGTGTAAACCTTTGATAATCCATTCAACAATAAAATAGAACTGCCTAATAACCATTTATCCAATTGTTTCTCTCTGGTAGGAGTAAATACATTCTTTAGCGCATGTTTGCCCGACATTAGGGTAATATTAGGTGATGGAGCTGGTGTGTGCGGCACACATGACATGACACAGCAGCTGTTTCGATGATTCTCTGTTCCTGCCACATTCTTGTGTAAGTGCTTTGATTAATGAATGTTTTCTTCTTCGATTGTGAAACAGAGGCTTTGTATTTATTATTACAGGCTGCAATTTCAAGTTACTGGACAGGACAATTGTCTATTGCTACCGCAGTAGCCTGCAAACGGGATGTTTAGGGAACATTGGTAAATTGTAATGACTACCGATGGTCAGCATGTGAGGTGTTTGGGGGACATCTGTAATTCATGGCTACAGAAAATAACCTAGGTTACATTTATGCAACTTCCTACTAAATTGTGGTAACAGGTGAAACCACTTTTGCTTCTTCTACATATTATGTATTGAGTGAATTGAATATTCTCAATAATGTTGGAAAAAATTAACTTCTGTCATGCCTGTGGCAAATTAGACACTTCACAGTGGGCCCAAACACTCTGATTTAGTCCCAAAAGTTATGTTCTGATTAAATAGTTTGGAGTCTGTTAACTCACATCTTATCGGATCACTTTATTTAGTGTCCATTTAAACAGTTAAGTTGGAATCTCTAATCAGAATGTTTTTAATCTGATTGAAGAAATATTGCCCATGTAACCACAGCTAAGGAGCGGTCGGATAGGCTCAGGATACCTGCAGTCCTAATGAAGATAAGCAGGTAGGCAATGGATGGATCCATGGATTGATTTTTCACCTCATAAGTCTCTCAGAGTAAGTCAAAGGCAGAACACCAGCCAACTTACATCAGTGACAAGGGTAAACGTTGAAGTAAACTAAACCAATTTGAACAATGTTGTTACACACCAAGTTATGCTACATAATTAGTCAACACTCGCAATAATTAACTCTCCATGTTGACTTCCCCCTGCCATCTTAATATTTTAATATCAAACTGCAGAATAGTTCTTTCATTCAATCATTAAAAAATAAACCACATTTCTCACAGGGAGTTTGATGATGATTTTTGGACACAAACTCAGTCCATCACTGAGAGAAGAGCCCCACAAATTTTTCTTGATGGTTTGAGTTTCCGCAAGGCAAAAATATGCACAACATGATTTAAAATGCATTTAGATTATAATGAAATGATTTCCCAGTGTTCCTGTGCTGCTTTTGTCCCCTGTGAGTACCATCATTACGGCTTCGGATTAGAACTTGACCAACAGCGGCTCACATGTTGTCTTGATTATGAAAGCTTATGTTCTGAAAATGGAGAACTCCCTCTCCATTCATACTGAGAACTTTTGAAAGTTTTATTTTTGTGTAGGTCAGTGTGTGTCCAGCCGACATCTGAAAATGTTTATCATCACCCCTAACCTAATTTCCCATGAGCAGAAAAATAAGACAAGGTATTTTCTTTCTCTTTTTTCTCCCAACACAGACCTGTGATGTAGAATTGCTTTAAGCACCATGGAGAAAGTGTTGGACAGGGCAGAAAATATGATTGCTGATGATATTTTGGATGATTTCAGGCCTCAGGTGTTTGGGTTCTTTGTTATGGATGGAAACCTCTGCTCAGTCCCCAACTGCCCAGAGTCAATGGGTCGATGCTTCTGTCTGTACATTGTGTGTTGCAGTTCATCCTAGTGTTCCCTTGTATTTATATCATTGGCTTTTGTTGACCAGTTATTTCATCTGAATGTAATTCAGACAGTTGCTGGATCTTTATTGCACTATGACAGAGAAAAATTATGTTTAAAATGTCCACCTCCTCCAAGTCTTTAGAGGTTAATCATTGCTTTGAATGGAAGGTGAACCTGATCTTCACAGTATGATTAATTGCCGGTAACCAGACATTACAATAACAAGTTTGAGATCTAACTAGCCTTCTCATAATTAAAGTAGCTTGTTAAGACACCTTCATGCATCAACCCAACTTTTCTAACATTGAAACCTTACACCTCTGACAGTTTATATCTTCCTTTAAAAGGGACCTATTACGCTCATTTTCAGGTCCATATTTGTATTGTGGGGTTTCTTTTTCCTCACACTGTCTGTGCGTCATCATCAGTATTCAACGGTCTTCCTGAGACGCTCCATTTTATTGCCTGTCTTTTTTAATTCCCCTCCTGAAAACTCCCACTCTGCTCTGATTCATCAGAGTTGCGGGTGTTCTGTATTTTGGTGATTCTGCACCTTCATTGCAGCCAGGAAATGGCTTTGACGGAGAATAGCGGCACTTTCTACTGTGAAAGCTCACCAGTAAAATCTACTTAACCAAAGTCTTCACAACTAGACAGGTTTGATCTTAAATCCGGGAAAATTAGCATCAACCGGGATTACATTTTTCCCTAATGCTAGCATGTAGCTACATGTAGCAGTATAGGCTAAGTAATGTAAACACTTTGCCTGAAGCAGATGACCATTTGAAGACACTGGTCACCAGCTTAAGACATCTTGTTTTGAAAGTAGAAAAAACTGTTGGAAACAGTATTCATACGGTCTGAAGCCTGAGGTTTTTGCTCAGAGGGATTACTTTTAAATATGTTCACTTCATCATTTGAAACATTGGCCACGTTTAATATGAACATCCAACTCTGTAATATTATATGTGTGATAGAAAAAACATAATAGGTTTCCTTTAACCTTATCCTGTTAAAAAGCTGAATGCCACATGGGCTGAATACTTTTTCTTTTGTTATACTGGCCAGTTGATGGAAGCTCAACAAGCTGCTCCGGCCACATATTTCTGTCCAAACCTGATCTGAGCCTTGAAGAGTAGTAAACCCAACATGCCTTATGTTTTGTATGTCAGAACCCGACCTGAGCCCAATGCAGTTAATGCACTGAAGCACTGAGTTTGTCTCTGGCAGGCTATTGTTGTTACCATGGTTACAATTTTCCTGTAAATAACCGTCAAAAGGCATTGTTTTAATTTGGCTAATGTAGTTAAATCATTTTAACAGTTTAACTAGCATGCATTACACAATGTCATCTGTAGTTATAAATAATAACTTTTTAGTCCCACTGTTGGCGTATATCAGATCTGCATCTCCATTAACTCTTCCTGAACTGTAATTGCTGTTTACTGAACTGTTTGCCATCCACAGTGGATGGCTGAAACGGTGTCCTCCTTAGTTTAGTGGTTCTTCCAGCAACGCTAAAGTTTAGTTTGCTGCTGCAGCTGCTAGCTGACATGGCCAGTGCCCCTGAGCAAGTACACTGTTAGGTCATTAAAAATTTTGTCTGATGTTCAACATTGTTAGCTAGCTACTTGAGTATTTTCCTGAAAAATGTATTCATGTGTTGTCACATAGATAACAAACCCTAGCACTGAACAAGAAGTACCCCAGTGCAAACAGTAGGTCAGTCATTTTTACGCCTAACCCAACCCAATCCCAAACATAATTTGTAAATATTTGACCAAACCCAGCCCAACTCATTGGTTCCCATCAGGCTCGGGTTGTGTATCCTCACTCTACTATAAACACAACATTGGCCTATTAATATACTTGTCTAATATATAGTTGTCTATATCCACATCCAAAAGATGCAAAATTAGTATTAATTTGGGGTTGTCTTTTTTTCACTCTCCTTTTAGCACTGTTTTGGTCTCCACCAACTCATGAGGAAAATATATGGCATTTTAGCTGCTAAATGTTTCATTTGGTGAATGTGTAAGCTACAAGTTGCCCACAAGAGCGTTTTGGAGTCATTTGATGGTGTATTTGATTAGTTTTGAGGGAGAGAGGGACCTGTACCGTTCATCTCCATTTCAGCAGGCAGCTCTGCCCCACCGATCTCAGAACAGCACGCACTGACAATTAAAGGTAATGTACCTACTCATATGACTATAGGGATTACGGCAATAGGCGAATTGGCCAAAATGTTGAACTATCCCTTTAACCCTTTTGGGATGGAATTCACCAGAGCTCACAGGTTGCTTCAGGAAGCCTCTCCCACTCCTCCATGATGACATCATAGAGCAGATAGATGTAAAGACACCTTGCGCTCCTCCACCTTCAGCTTGAGGATGCCCCACAGGTGCACAGGTGAGTTTAGGGCTGGATACATACTTGGCCACTCCATCACCTTCACCTTCAGCTTCCTCAGCAAGGCAGTTGTCATCTTCTAGGTGTGTTTTGGGTCATTATCATGTTGGAAAACTTGATAATGAAAACTTGCAGCCCAGTTTCTGAAGAGGGGTGATCATGCTCTGCTTGGAATTCGTGTTTCCCTAAATGAACCGAGCTCCCCAGAGCCGGCAGCACTCATGCAGCCCCAAACCATGATGCTGCCACCACTATACTTGACTGTAAGCAAGGGACAGTTGTCGTGGTGCTTTTCGCCAAGGTGCCACACATGCTGAAAGAGCACCAAGACAACTGTCCCTTGCTTACAGTCAAGTATAGTGGTGGCAGCACTCATGCAGCCCCAAACCATGATGCTGCCACCACTATACTTGACTGTAGGCAAGGGACAGTTGTATTGGTGCTCTTCACCAAGGTGCCACACATGCTGAAAGAGCACCAAGACAACTGTCCCTTGCCTACAGTCAAGTATAGCGGTGGCAGCATCATGGGTTGGGGCTGCATGAGTGCTGCCAGCTCTGGGGAGCTCGGTTCATTTAGGGAAGAGTGCTGCCAGCTCTGGGGAGCTCGGTTCATTTAGGGAAACATGAATTCCAAGCAGAGCATGATCACCCCTCTTCGGAAACTGAGCCGCAATGCAGTTTTACAACATGATAATGACCCAAAACACACCTAGTAGATGACAACTGCCTTGCTGAGGAAGCTGAAGGTGAAGGTGATGGAGTGGCCAAGTATGTATCCAGCCCTAAACTCACCTGTGCTCCTGTGGGGCATCCTCAAGCTGAAGGTGGAGGAGCGCAAGGTGTCTTCACATCCATCTGCTCCATGATGTCATCATGGAGGAGTGGGAGAGGATTCCTGAAGCAACCTGTGAGCTCTGGTGAATTCCATGCCCAAAAGGGTTAAGGCAGTGCTAGATAATAATGGTTGGCACACAAAATATTGACACTTTAGGCACAATTTGGACATGTTCACTGTGGGGTGTACTCACTTATGTTGCCAGCTGTTTAGATGTTGATGGCTGTGTTTTGAGTAATTTTCAGAGGAAGGTAAATCTATACTACTATACAAGCTGTACACTGACTACTTTAAGTTATATCAAAGTGTCATTTCTATAGTGTTGTCCCATGAAAAGATAAAATGAAGTATTTGCAAAAATGGGAGGGGTGTACTCACTTATGTGAGATACTGTGCATCCTTCAAAACTTAACCGTCCATTGATAATTGATCTCTGCAGTTGCTGTTTGTGGACCAGACACTCCGTGCATTTATATTTTAACATTGTGGCCAAATGCATCTCTGAACACCTCCATAGCTGCTCTGGACGATCCGAAATTCCACATGCCCTAGGATGTGAATACACACCTGAACTCGACAAAAACAAAGTTCAGTGATCCGAGACGCATGCTGATGTGAGTTATATAGGGAAAACACACACACAGAATTAAAAGTACTTTGTGAAGTATCTATTTTGAAACCACACATCTGCAGTGCAGAAGTTCACCGTAACTTCCCTGCCTGTTTGTATACTACTGTTAAAAATGTTGTGTTGGGTGTGTACATATCAGGATAAAGGTCTGCTCACAGCAACATCTTTGTAGGAGCGAAGCTGAGAGACAAGCGTGACTATTGACACTCTATTTACAAGAGGAGGAGGAGCAGTGTGTTAAAGAAGGACACTATTAGATACATAACAAGACCAATGGAGAGAGAAGAAGATAGAAAATGACACTAAGCACAGCTACCTTGAGAAAACGAACAATAGAGTGGAAGGTATAGAACAGATGTGGACTATGCTGATATATTGGGCAGATATTGGCCTTGGAGTATTATATTAGGTTTCCATGGAGAGCTTTACTGCCCTATGAGTTAAACGGATGACACAGGTTCAGGAAACCATTGGGGATACATGTACTTAAATTTTTGGTATGAAAGTCTCTGTGGGAAGACTGCAGTTGAAGGGTGGTTTGTATTCCTGAACAGTGTTTGAGCTGGAAAGAAACTCAACACCTATAAGCAGTCGGTGAATCGGTGAAAAAGAGCAGTGAGAAGAAGTGCAGTGATAAATTGAGCGTGTACAGACAGATGGCTGCAGTAAACAGAATTATAGTTTGATGAGGCTAAAATCCATACTATATCATTGACTTGTGTTGATGTACTCATAGACACTGATCTCATTGCAGGGCAGCTTGGATATTGATTGTCTGACTGGAAATCCCATTACATGCACACTCATTCAGCGCCATTTCAACTGCTCAAGATACAATGGATTTCCCTGCTCATCAGATAACCGCACGCCGCCTCACCGTGCATCCGCCCTTAAATAAACGAGCAGTGTGGGATGTTTTGAGAGGCCTCTACAGAACTTTAAATTGACATCTGTCTTTTCTTTTTTGAGTCATTTTCCCTTTAGTAGTTAACAATGCGTGCAAAAGTCATTGGGAATTGGGACGTTTTCTTTCAAAAGTTCATTTCAAACAGTGCTTTTTAGGACTGTGGCAATGACATTTGGAAGTGGATAGGTTTGGGTGAGATTTTGTAAAATCTAGTGTGGTGCAGATCGCCCAAGGCATCTGCTGGAGGTTCAAGAGTAGCTTAGGGGTTTGACCTATCATGGTGGTTGTTGTTAAAAGCCAAGAAAAAGATAGTTTAAGGCGGTTAGACACAGGGAGGGTAAGTAGAAGGCAAAAGTACAAGTTAAGCAGAGAGAGTGAGAAAGTTTAACCAAAAAAAAGAGTGATGGTCAAAGAAACCACAGGACCTTGGAGGCAGTGTAAACAAATAAACACATAATCTCTCTTTTCAGGCTTGCTCTCACACACACACACACACATGCGAGCAGTGCCGATCAAATTCTCCATTTCTCTGTCTGCCCTCTAGAGAGGGCCTTTGAACAGGGCAGATTCATCTTGTACGCCCTGACCTCCAGCTTCCTTGCTCACTTCCCCATGGAGCTCACACTAGCCACTTCTTCACGCACGCACACACACACACACACACACACACACACACACAGACACACACACACACAATTCAGATGGGAGTGGGGTGTGAACACATAAAGACATAAACTCATCCACCTTGTACCTAGCAGTAACAGACCTCTTATATTTGCAGTTTCTTGACTTCAGTTTGTCTATAGGCTGTATTTTCCCCTCATATAGGCCTAAGTCCTAATGCACAGAGGATATTGATTCATGCAGTATAGTACAGTCATCCTCACAACAGCTCTTCTTTGTGTGCTTCTATTCACATTCTTTTTTTTTTTTCTGTATATTTTCTCACCCAAGTGAGAAAAAGAAAGACATAATGGAGTCCATGTGAAGTGTGTTGCTTGTTTGCACATCCACATAGCCTACAGTATTACATGTATCTCATACCAGACTTGATTTCTAACCTAATCAGTTGTTTGCCCATCACACTAGACAGAAAAACTTTTTTAAACGCAGGCTCTCTCTGAAAAAGTAGGAATTTTAAGAATCTGGAGAGATACAGTACATTTTGATGTATAAATAATAATATATTTATACAACACTTTTCAAAACAGAGTTACAAAGTGCTTTACATGAGAGAATCAAGATGAAACAAACACTAAAAATGAGGTCAATGAAAGTACAGAGTATTAAAAAGAATTAAGTATGCAACCGTAAAATCAGATTAAAAAAAAAGAGTGATAAAGACACGAAACTGACTTTAATAAAAGGCTTGATCATTAGCAGCTTGTTAGCTAGCTAGCTAGTAGCTATATGTAGACAGCTACTTAATGCATTTTAACTTTAAGTCATTAAAGGGGACATATTAACCTCATTTTCGGATTTATACTGTGTATAGTGTTTTGGGTTTTTACTTGAACATGTTTACATGTTAAAAAAACGCTTTGTTTTCCTCATACTGTCTGTGCTGTAACACCGGCGTTCACCCTCTGTCTGAAACGCTCTGTTTTAACATCTGTCTCTTTAACCCCCGTCCTCTGAAAAAGCCCAGTCTGCTTTGACTGGTCAGTGTTTCCAGTTCTTCCTTAGCTTAGCACCATCATTGCAACCAGGGCGATGCCTGTTATGAAATAAAGCAGCACTCTATCCTGAAAATTCACCAATTAAAGCTTCTTAACTGAAATTTTCACAACTAGCAGGAATATGTTCTGAAGTTGGGGAAATATTAACAACGTCTGCGTCTGTTTATATACGGTCATGAGCTGATGTGCGTCAGTTTGTCTCAAAAGTAGAAAAAAAAAAGCTGCTGCCAACGCACTTGTGCCAGACACCGCAGGACACTCCCAGAGATCCTGTGTACATGCCTAGACAGGTCAGAGCCAAGTCAGATCCAAGTAGGCCCTACCGTGGATTAGGGGTAAATCTGCGGCATCGGCGCATCACAAGAATCCTTGAGCAGATTGGGACCTGGGAAATTTAGATGCCAGGTCGACACCTTGAGCTTTTTGTCACACTCCACAGGCCATTTCTAAACAGGTTTTGTAGTGTGGCATGCTGCTTTCTTCTGCTGGGGGCCACTGCCATTGGGGAGTACTATTGCCATGAGGTGGGGAACAATGTTTGCAACAGTGTTTGAATGGGTGGAACATGTCAGGTGGTATCCACATGAATGCCGTGCCATATGCGCATATGTGTTTATAAAGATTAACAGAAATATTTATTGCATTACCTGCATGCTCTCATATATGCTAACAGAGCCAAAACTCCACAGAGCCCCTTCAATCATCATTTCCATCTGAAGTTGTATCTTATGTCTCTCCAGGCATTAGTTATCTTTTCCCAACTTTTGGAATTTTGCATTTTGCTGTTTATGAGATAATGAAAGTGGTAAGTGTTATTTAAGTATTTGCATTAATTTATCAGTGAGTTAAATTGTGTGAATTTTGTCATTGTCTCATTCTGTCAACATCTGAAATTTGCTCTGCATTTTGGTATGTAATATGGCCCAGCCTTAAAGCCTCAAGCCTGGTATTATTATTGGCATGGGAAACCCGGAGGCTGCTGGATCAGCTGCTTCTCAACACTGTTTTTCTGTCTTTGGGAAGCTCAGGGCACCCCACAGTAAATGAGGACCATTGCAGTCGAGGCAGGGGACTGAACCTGTGACCTTGTTTTTGCCAATTCACTGCCTCTCTAACATCAAGGCCACTCTCTGCCGCAGTCAGCCACATGTGTCTCCTGCCAGAACAAAAGTCTGTCTTTCAGTTTATCTTTTTTCCCCTTCTTGTTCACTGCTATTAGAAGCCATAATGCCACTCTAAAGATGAAACAGTGAATCTCTTGAAACAATTTCATCTTATAAATCTGCCAGACACTGGAGTTGTGGTGAGGGGGACAAGTTGACAGTAAATGAATATTGATTTTTCCTCTCGTACTGTGCAGCTGGTTTCTGGCTGAGTGAATTTACTCTTACATAGTTGTCAGAGGGTGGGCTGTTTAATGGGGTGTTATCAATTCACAGGGAGTTTGAGTGCCGTCTGTTGGTGTGCTTACATGATGGATTGGCTGCCAGGTTTTAGTTGTGATGTAGAAGAAAGATGCGTGGATTATAAAAGAAAAAACAGAGGCTGATGGAGAAAGAGAGATGAGAGCACCAAGTGTTAAAAACATGTGTTTGAATTGTTTAAGATCACAGATTTTTCACAATGATGTCTTTCCTCAGATTAATAGGATTTGAACAGTCGGGGTATTTATAGTGCTGCCAGTTGAAACCGTTTGCAGTACATGATTGCTGCTGTTCTCAAATGTGATTAAACGCAGCTCTCCTATGTACAGTCTCTGCAAAAATAGATTTGAAAATAAATATGCCTCCGAAAAGAATTCAGTCAGGCTCAATTAATGATATGTGGTTGTGAATTATTAAATATTATCTCAACATTGCACTCCATATTCTACAAGTTGCTCCTTTTGCAGTTCTGCAGGGAAAAAAGTCCTTTTGATTTAGTTGTTTGATTAGAGGAAAAAAGCACAGCTGAATTAAAGGCAAGAAATAATGGAGTGAACAGTAAGTGTGTGGGTGGGTTGGTGTAAAGCAGGTTACTATTATGGAAGGGCCACTGAATTGTGAAGTGTTAACTAAGGCAAGAGGTGAAAGGGATGAGACAAGGCACTGGGGATTTGTTACATGTTTGCAAAGGTCACAGCAACGCTAGCGTTGGAAATATATGCAGATTGGTTGAACTGTGCGTGTATATGCATGCGTGTGTGTGTGTGTGTGTGTGTGTGTGTGTGTGTGTGTGTGTGAGCGTATGTGTATGCGCTACTTTCAATCTGCTTTTTACCCAAAGTTAAGTCACCTCAACATTTTTTTCCTGAAATAAAACTGAAAGCAATCACTTTTACTGAGCTCTTCCACATATTTTCTCTTGCATACAATATTTAATTAATGTTAACACCTCCTGCAATCTTACAGAGTATCCATGTCAAATGTCAATAATTTACAGTAATTTACAACCAAACACTGTCAGCACTGCCAGCAGTAGCTATAATCTAAAGGATGTCCTATGCCTGCAAGGCCTGCCATCCAATCATACAGTTGTAATTACCCTTAACTGCTGAGATATTGGCGAGTGTTAAAGAATGAGGATGTGAAGACTCATTTTAATCTGCATTTTAAGTAGCCTCTTGTGAGTATTAGTCTTTAATAAATGTAAAACTGATACCAGTCAAGCCAGTCATGTCAAGCTGTGTTATTTACTAACTGATCAACATTATGAATTTTGTATTCATTGTATTCATTGTATATTGTTCATTGTTCATTGTTCATTGTATATTGTATATATTTCAGATTGTCTACTTTACTGTTCTTATTATTTATTTTACTTTATTGCCTACTTTAATATTTTATTTTATGTTAATGTCTACTTTAATATTTATTTTATTTTATTTTATTTTAATGTCTACTTTAATATTTATTTTGCTTATTTCATTGTCTATTTTAGTATTTTATTTATATCTTCATCTTTATCTCTTGTTTCCATTCATGCTGTATTTCTATTTCTACTTTGCACGGAGCATTGGAACAAAAACAATTTCCCCCCGGGGATTAATAAAGTATTCTGAATCTGAATGAAGGGGAACTTCAAGTGAAACCTTTAACTGTAACCCAGTCTGTCACTGCTGTTATTCTGGGAGACACTGGAGAGTTAATGTGACCAGAAAGATCTACATGCTGTGTAGGAGTCTAGCTTCTGAATGCACATTTATGTATGTTAGCGTACTGTACTTATGTTTTATTTTAGCCTGACATAATATTTCTGTTACAAGGCAATATAAAACTGAATTTTTACTAACATATGGGCAGATATTGACATTAACTTTTGCTCACCAGCCACTGCTGTTTTTAACACTACGGTTATCAAATATTCACTTCTGATAAGATTGTGTGTAAAGCACTTTTTATATTTAGACATATATTAGGGATGGGGGAAATTATCGATTCTCAGATGCATCGCCATGCAGACGTGGACAATTTGGTATCGATTAACAAATGTCAGTAATTGATTATCTAAATGTGTATTTATAATGTGATGTTAATGAAACAAAAAAGGAGGAACTCAACCACGAGGGCAGTGCAGCCAGTCTACAGCACGGACACACTAAACTCAATTTAAATTCATCTTCACAAAAGGCTGCCGTTTGGATTTAATGTCTAAAAAATGTATCATTTGCGAGGCGAAAGTGAGGTATGTTTTGAATGTGTTCAATGCTGTCACCCAGGGACTAATGTTAACAGAGCAGAGCAGCAATCAGCCCGCCTGACTATTAAACACTGCAACATTAAACAACTTAAACCAACTCTGTGGTGAAGAAAATAACACTGTGCTCAGTCTGTTTCATCTCAACAAACACTGCACCCAGCCCTCTTAGCGTGTTGGCTTTTCCCCTGAGCTACAGTAACATGCAGCAGGCTGTTCTCCACTGCTAGAGACGTCAATAACAACAGCGGCGCAGCGAAGCACGTCTCCTCCCCCTCATTTTGTTATAGTCACACAGGCAGGAGACTGTAGGGTGCTTTCAAATTAAGATATTCTTTAATTAATGCAGTTACTTTTTAAAATAAAAAGGCTTCTGACATTTATTTTTCAACAGTACATTAATTACACACTCTATCTAGTGAAATATTACAATATGTAAGCGCTTGACACTTCGCAGGTTTAAACATCCCACATTGGGTTCACATAAGAAACCGCAGATGGATACAATCCTGTTTAAAAGCTTGGGTATGGAAGCAATTTAGCTACAAGGTTGAAGGGAAAAGGGACCTGTACAAGAGCCACGCTCTAACCAAGTAAACTCTTTTGTTTAAATATGGGTAACTACAAGTACAGTATGCTACATGTGTGTCTTAAAAGTAGCAAGCAGTCACAGTCATGTATAGAAATAAAAAATGTTGATGCATCTTGATGCATCAGTAATTGTTTTGTCATTTAATTGTTGCCCTTTGAATCATAATCAAATCAAATTATGAGGTGCCAATTTTTGTAAACTTTTTTCATTATAATAATAAGGAACATAACAAACACTTCTGTATTACACTGTAAAAACACCAAACAAATACTTAACCAAAAGCAACTGCTCACAAGAGGCTATAAAACTGCAAAGAAGCTCTCATGACATGTAACTAAAAATACAAAATTAACAGAAATAATAAAAAACAAAATGCGTGCATTAGGAGGAGTGTTATAAGTTCCACCTTGACTTCATGCCAATGTAATTTCTAGTTGCTTCATTTATTGTTTTATAATTTTCTGTTTTTGTGTCTAAAGGCTGCTTGAAAGCAGCAGGGATAAGGATTTGAGTTTTGGTTTATTTTTACCCCGTCCCAGTGATCAGCACATCTGGGTGATGCAGTTGAAAGTGTGTTAGCATGTTTGATGTGTTTTCACTGACATACCCTACAGTGGTGGAGAAATGCCAACATAATTTCCTCGTCCTGTTCACGGTTGCTGTTGTAGCTGTGCCATAGCCTGTATGCAGGTCTTTCAGCTCTGCCTTTCACTTGCATTGCTGTAGTGTGACTGACTCTTATGCCTATCAGCTTGTTGTGCTAACCTCAGCACAAGCTGCTAACACTGGGCAGTGGGTGAAAACTTGCGCTCATCATCTTTGGTTCCACATTACATACATTAGTCTACATATCGTGCAACTGCATGCATATATATGCCACCCGACAGAGTGGCTATTAAGACAGACTGTGTTACATACCACTGCTGAATTCTACCTGCATTTGCTGGGTGGGCAGGTGCTAATGTCAAGCCCTGCATATGGAATATTATCTCGGGATAAACTTTTAGGCTTAATAAGGGTGTTCGAGAGTGAGAAAGCCGTGCAAAATGCAGCACTTAGTGCAGGATACAGAGGGCATTGAAAGTTCCGCCAAAAGCAGAATAAACAAAAGATTTAACTCTCTTGGGTAACTATCTACAAGTGTCCACAGTAAAACATAATGAGGCTTGGCAATGGCTCTGGCAGGATTCTATTTCATATACACAAGAACCGCCCACCTGCAAAGTCTAGGGTCCCACATGCACACAGACTCATTTTATGGTAGGAGATATTATCTCAGCCAAATTAAGCCTAAAAGTTTATGTCCTGTAGGAGAAAGCATCCAGGTAAGGTGGTAATATCTTGTACGAAGAAGACAAGGTTAGCTTTGGGCCAATATTGCCTGCAAAAAAAAAATTTCACCTTGCCATTCAGGGCTTCTGTACAAAGCCCTGTGGTGAAAGGCATTACTTGACTATCAGGAAATTCACTGGCATGAGTTTTAGTAATGATTTTGACCACATTAACGAAGTGAAATGCAACAGTCATGGGCGCATTTAAAAATCTATAAAAGACAGCTGCATATGATGCAAGATTTGAATTTCAGTGTAATTAATTACAGACATATAATATCAGGCTCCCATATGGATATGTCAGAATAATGAGACAAGCAGCATGTGTTTCTGGTTAAAGCAAGCTCTTATAGCCTTGTTTATTTAGCTTCAGACATTAACAAAATGTGTATATAAAATAAATGAAACCGTTCAAATAAAATCACAGCATAGGCCACTATGGAATAACTGACTTTACATGTTCAACAGGATAGTCATTCTTTTTTATTTCTCTATACACTTAAAAAAACAACAACTGATAAATAAATCCAACCATGAATATAGTAACAAATTAAATTATTTAATTTTGTAATTATTTTTAAATGAAAATAACAGTAAATTCATGGCATTGTCTGCTTTGAAATTGCCTAACTTCTTGTCTTCAATATAGGGTTAGTAGGCTACTGTATTTCTCTTTACATGTAAAATAAATAAATTAAGCATGAACAAATAAACAAATTAAACTCTTGCCATTAGTACATTTCAATCTTTCTGAATGATTGTCTGCACTAATCACAAGGTAGATGAGTGGTCTTACTTACCCGTGATATGCAGTGTTCCTTTTCAGCCTTGACATGCTGTGGGAGGAAAACTAGTTTGCCCAAATTTCATGGAGAGCTGAGCTTTGAGTCTTATAAACGATGATCTTCATCAGTTGACGTCATCATCAGAATGACTATCTCCTTCTCATTGTCATTTTTTTTTCTTTTAGGAGTAGGCTCAGTTTTCTCCATGCTGATGTCCTCGCTTTCCATTTGTGCTGCTCCTTGGGTAGTTTTCAGACACACTCTCGGTCAGATGTGCCATTGTTTGATATACCTTGTCGCATTGAACATCCTCTAAGAATGTACGTTTGTTATCAAGAACTGCAGTTTGTATATACGTACTGTTTCCAAGTAGTCTCCCTGTCAGCTCCCACATCCTGTCAAAATTTGCTGTGAGCTTGCCCTTCAATGCTTAGTGGCTGCACTGTCATCCCCACACACTTGCAGATGGTGTGTCTTCATGTTGATGATCATAAGCAGAGTGGCAAACAGGCAGGCATTTATGTCCTGGGACAGTAACTCCACCAGAATGACAATGGGCTTCAGAACAGAAATAATGTCCTGTTTGATTCTCCACTGGAAAGTTGTTAAGTTTAAATCTCAGTCGGCCCTCTCGGTGGTACCATGGTTGGACAGCACTGCGGTGACTTTACCATCAATGTTCCACAAGACAGTCAAGCATGTAGATTGTGGCGTTCCAGCCAGTTGGCACATCTTTCAGTCAGTTTGTGTTCAGTTTTTTTTATTTATTTTTTTTCTTCAAGTGCTGCTGTGGCTTAAGCACTTTTATTTCAATGACTGACCAGACACTTTGCAGCTGCTATGCTAAGCTGCTAGACAGACCAGTTCCTCTTTCAGGGCTTTGTTAATGCATAATTGCAATGTCTACACTGAGCAACAAACCCCTCACACAGTCCCCAAGGACAGGTCCTTGGTTAACATGTCTGAACACAGAATCATGTTTTGTTGTGTTGTTATGTACCACAGCCACTTGTTATTTCTCTTGGAATGCCATATGCATCCATGACTTTGCTCAGTCAGTGTCTGCACTGTGACTCTCTCCCATCTCTTTCACTCCAGATGCCAGTCATGTGGAATAAAATGGGCAGTGACTGTCATGTAAGCTTCCATTTGCTGTCCCGTCCAAGTGTCAGTTGTGAGATGTACTGCTGCGCTGTGCTTAATTTGCTCCATAACCACCTCTCTCATTGTGTTGTATTTTGCCAACAATGCGCGCACAACAGTGGCTCCTTTAGGAGCAGTGTACCCTGGCTCCAGAGTTTTCATCAGCTTTTTAAATCTCACAAAGTAGTCACCTATCATATGGAGTACAATGAAATTTGCCATGCTGACAATAATTGCTAGTTTCTGTGTCTCTGTGAGCAGGGGCTTGAAATCCAGAGTGCTTTGGGTTGAAGCTGATGGTCATCTTTACCTCTGTGCATGGGGTGGGCCTTGCAGAGGTATACATAACATATAACATAGCCCTGTAAATGGACTTATTGCCTGTAGTACCTGCCCAGAAAATGGCAGAATGGCCACCGTAGCTCCGTGCACTTACCAGTTTCAAGTGGGTTGCCATGTTAGATGTTAGTGCATAGTTTGCATTTAAGTTCTGTCCTTCAAAAGTTTGAAATGCCACCACACTTTAGATTTCTGATGCAACACATGGTTACAATAACCTAGTTTACTAACCACTCCACCTCAGGTTTCAGCTTCTCTCATCAATTAACCACCAGCGCATGATGTCACATGATTTTTCAATGGAGCGACTTGAAGACTTTGAATTCCACTGAGGGGTCACAGAGGATGATTTGACTCAATGACTTTTAAGTGGCAGCCCTAACAACAATAAATACATTTTAAAAACAAGGCATTATTATTATATCATGAAAAAAGTGCTGAAGCCAGAAATATGACTCTAAACGAATGCTAGTGTTGCTCCTTATCTGCTGGAGTATGGCAACTGTTTCGTAACATGGTTGCCTTATCAAGAAGTGAATGAGGTAGAGTCCTGGGCACAGTTTGTTTGTTGTAGTCAATTCAGCTTCGAAAAACAGTGGCTCAGGTGGGACTGGTCTCCTGGGGATGCACAGATACTCAATTTCGCCAGCCCTGGGAATCTCTGACTTCTTTCTTCCACCAGTAAATACAATAAGATAAGGGGGGTGTTGCTTAGAAAGTTTTTGACTCTGTTTTCGTGAGAAGTGTGTGTAAAGTACTGCTGGCCCCCAACAGATCACTTGAGTAAAAAGGTACCTGTTGCAAACACGCCTTGAAATCCTTGAGATATATTTTGTCAAATAGTAGCTGTAAAATAACTCTTGTTAACCCCAAAGCATCATTATCAGTTGAACCCTACAACTCATCATATTTCAGCTCACATTTTTTGGCAAACGAGGCTCAAGGCCAACTCCATCAAAGAGCACCTCTCTCCGGGGCCATTCCTTAATTGGCTACAGGATCTTAATCATTGAAATTGTAATGCTAATGCCTGCACTGATGAGCCTCCACCAACTGTCTGTCTTTACTCCAGTGCTGCTGTTGGGCATTTTCCTCTACACTCGCTGGAGGAGCTACAAAGGGCTGAAAGAGGGTGTTTACCACGTCTCAGCCCACCACGACGGCTGGGAGGACATCCGAGAGAACGTCCTCAACTATGACGAGGAGGGAGGCGGGGAAGAGGATCAGGTACAACACACTGATAAATACACACACATACATACACTTACAGAAAGACACTTCTTGTTGGACAGCTATTTTAGATACAGACTTCATCTTTAGATGAAAATGTTTGTAGTTTTCATCACATAGTAATTTTAACATACTTTTAGTTAACTTTTATTCCATGAAACTTCATTACATTTTAGTCAACTATTAGTTATTACTTTAGTCAAAACATTTTCTTTCTTTAATTTTGGCTAATACAGGTATTAGAAATCAGAATCAAGGTGAATTGTGTAGAAATTTCATTTAGACATGATTTTTTCTACAGATAGTTTCCACACAATTGCAAGTTTTTGACAGGTTTAAAGGATGATTTACAAGCACACGCTTACTGATCATCATTTGAAAAGCTCAAAATCTCAAAACTTCAGACCATAAATAACTACTACAACAAGACAACTAGGATTTGTACCCAGGTTCACTGCAAATTCTAACTAATCAGTCTAATTGTAAGGAGGCCAAAAAATACCTTTATTTCAGCCTAAATTCCTTCTTTAACTGCAACATGTTAGTGTGGAGGTTTCATTTTAAGTCCACTCACAGAGTGAATGATTAAAACTGGAATTTCAGCTCAGTCAGTCACCTGTCTGTCAAGCCAACAGCCACCGCTGCACCAAACAACTTGACAAATCCATTTAACAGCTCCACCATGCAGTCAGACACACAGTGCTGCTTATTTTCTGACAAATTACAGCTCAAAACTCGCTTAATGGCTGACGCTGCTCCGGTGTGAGAGTTTTGCAGACTAGTGAAACATCCTGGCACTGACTATTTACTGGTGTTTACCAACCTGTGGGTGCTCCAGTCTCATAGCACTCATATGCAGAGTTGGGTATAACGCGTTACAAAGTAAGGTGTTAGAGTACTTTGATTAGTTTTTGCAGTAACGAGTAACCTAACGTGTTAGTTTGCTGTTGGAGTAATCAAATACTTGAGTACATTTTCAAACAAGCCATCAGTTACTTCCGTTACTTTTAGAACGCTGGTCCTTCAGCTCCGAAACAGCAACGGCTGTCTTTAGGTTCTAATAACAGAGATAATGTTAAACCTGTCAGTCTGAAAGAAGCCACGGAGCTTGTGGCTCGCTACGTGGTTGGAGAAATGCTGCCGTTGTCTACGGTGGAGTCTAAATAGGTGGAGTAGGACTCGCTGACAGACATATTTCAGACTCAGGACTTGCATTATGCTTATTATACTCACCAATTATCCCCAGTCGTCTTTCACGGCATGTGTGATGTCATTCTTGTCCTATTCTTGTCCTATTTTTATTACTTTCACTATTATCTGAGTCACTGTGTGTCTGTTCATGTGCCAGCCACATGTTGTTGTAGTCACCTAAAAGCGTCAGCAGGAGCTATATTTGAAGCGCCATACGTAAACTATCAAGCTATTGTATCTTCCACAGGAAGTTCTAACAAATGTTTCAGAATAACAGCCTATTTAGAAAATGGAGGGATTCTCTAGCCGAGGTTATAAGGGGCTTTTAATTTGAAACAAGTGTTGAGTTTGAAATGACGGTGCGATATGTTAACTTTACAAAGACAACGGAGCGGATAAAAAGTAAATATATAAACACACAGAGGGATTAATAAATAACGGACCGTCTATAATGTAGTTTGTTTCAAATGAAGCTGGGAGCCTCTGCAGTTGTGGTGAGTAAAAGCCCCGCCGCTATTTGTTAATGTTATTACTTTATGTCCGACCGTGAGGATGTACCATTGTTTGCTAGCTTGATGCTAATGACAGTAACGTTAACTCAGCGGGTTGACAAAGTGCCTCTGCTGTTTCACACCATCATTTCCCCCTTTTACTCTGTGTGGTAACATCCCTAGAGGAAATATTAAAAACGCTGGGGTGTTGTTGTCATACAGTTGTCTACGGCAGCAGATCGTTCTGTGTTTCTACTGGTCAAAGTGACGGCTGTGATGGGAGAATTGGATCTCAGTGAAGGGCAAGTGGTCCATAACTTTAATTTTGGAGACAAAAAAATGTAGGCTTAGCGCCCTGTGGTCCATTGCCCAATAGGAAATGTAGAATACTCAAAAGTACTTTAAAAGTGCTTGAGTTACTTTTCTCAGGGAGTAATGTTGGAAGTACTTTTAAAGTAATTGAGTTACTTTACTCAGGGAGTAACGCAGTAAAATAACTGGTTACTTTTTAAAAAAAGTAATGCAGTAACGTACTTTGATTACTTTTAAAGTAACCCTTACCCAACACTGCTCATACGGTCCAATAGCTCACCACTAACATTTTAGTCTTTTCAATGAAAACAAAACCGACATCTGTTTCAGTTTTATTATCAAAGATCTATTTTTTCTCATCTTAGTCATGGAAAAAAGTCTGTGACAAACATTTTTCAATGATTGTTTTTGTTAACAAAATGAACTATGCACAGAAGCACACTAACACACTTTGCTAGTTAAGTGTACTGTGAAGTGTGATACACCATCAAGCTGTTGTACTGAACTGCTTGCATGAAGGTTAAATGTTTTCAACTCCATTCTTTTTAAGATTGCTTTTATTTGCAAATACTTAACTGTGGATGCAGATAGCAGTTTTATAGTGGATCAAGTCAATTCAGTTTGGAATAAAATCATTCACTGTGTGAGTGTGTGTGTGTGTGTGTGTGTGTGTGTGTGTGTGTGTGTGTATGCTAGCGTTTTAATTAGGCCCACGCAAAATCCTTATCTCCTCTCTCCAACAGCCACTATAACCCACAAGCACTCAACAGTACTTAAGAGCTTGCATAATATCACGGCTTTGATCGAGACAAACACATGTGGCCGCGCACACACACACACACACACACACACACACACACACACTCACACACTCACACAGTAGAAACATGACTTGCTTACATAGATTGTTGCCACACCTTGTCTTTACCCAAAAACCCTCAAGGTCTTGTCTTCTGTACTGTAAATCACCTGCAGCCAAACATACAAAACACACACACACAGTTATGATCCCCTATAGCAGAGCAGATGCTGCAGTTAATTCTCAAGAGTCTTGTTTGAAAACTCTCTGGAGAAATAAAATCAGCACTTTCCACTCATCACATAATCAGTTTTACAAAGCGACCCACACCTCCTCTATGTGTATCATTTATTCCTCCCCCTCCTCCTCCTCCTCCTACATCGCTCCATTCTTATTTATTTATTTATTTTTTTCATCTCTGCTGCCGTGGTTACAGTTTTGGTGGAATGACATTAGCACTGAAGTGATTGGCTGTTACAGTATATATGAAAGTATTGGCGGCTCCTAAACCCCAATGCACCAGTGCTTATAAGAGATGGATAGAAAGAGAGACACCCTTCATCTCCTTTCTGAATCACCTCCACTCATATTTTTATCTTCTTGGTCTCACTCACTCACACAGATACTCAAAATTACGATGACTTCTCTGAGGTAGTAAATGGAGATAGATTGGAAACTTAAATAGGTGGAACATTCACAGTAAACGTTATGGGGGGAGCTGATTGTTTTTCTGCTCACTTTTCATTTTTCTGCTCTCTCTCTGTCACATTTCATTTTTTTCTGCCTCATCTCTCTCACCAAAACATTCCATCTTTCACTCTGGCTCGTTCTTCTGTCTGCTCTCATTTCTGAGCTCTTACAGTTCCTGTGCTAACTGAGACTCTTCCTCTGCTTTTGCATGTGTGTGTCTGAATGAACATGTGTTGATCTGTGTGTGTCCAGAACGCCTACGACATGGCGGAGCTGCAGAAATCCCTCCAGCCGAGCCCGGCGCAGTCGGTCCAGTACTGCCGCTCCAGAGCCCTGCACCACCCTCCTCCTTCCCTCCACCACCACCATCACCTCCTTCACCAGGCAACCCCAGCCCCGCCCTCCACCCAGCCGCTGGACTCCCTCAGCCGGACAACCAGCTCCACCACCCTGCCCCCATCGGCAGCCTCCACATCCTCCACTGCCACCACCACTACCAGCCTCCGCAGGGATGTCCCCCCCACCAGACTCCCAGCCCAGGGCCAGGCCCGCCCCTCCCAGCTGGCTCGTCGCTCACTGTCCTTCTCCAGCCAGGACCTGGCCCGCTACCTGTGTGAGATCATCCGCGATGCTGACCAGCATCCAGACACGGGGCCTTTCGACTCCCTGCAGGTGTTCTCCACTGAGGGAGGGGGCTCGCCTGCTGGCTCCCTCAGCTCTTTCAGCTCAGCAGGGCTGGACGGGGGGAGTGGCGGGGAGGGTGGAGGAGGAGAGGGGAGGAGGGAGGAGACACTAGGGGAATGGGGGCCTCGCTTTGAGAAGCTGCGGGCGCTGTACGAGCGAGCCGAGGCCAGTGACCTCTGAGCTCACACAGACCAACTGATAGGACCCTGATAACGGGCCATCCCGAAACAATCAATTAGCAGACGCTTAGCGACGGCTGAGGTGGGAAAACAGCGAGAGACTGACTGACAGAGAGACATCTCTCCACACACCTCGCTCGCTGACAACTGACACGGAAGGTGTTGTATTTACTGGATGATGAGCCCCGTCAATCAGCAACGTGGCAGATGAAAGTGTCCCTGTGAAAAGAGCCTGTCGCTCTGCGCTCCCTCTACCTTAGATGACAAAATTTTGCAGGAGCAGACGTTATCAAACCTGCCAGTCAGGTTAAAGGCTTCAGAACGTCACTCTCTAGCCGGGCTACTCATCATGATGGAGCTTAGCTTCACTGTCAAAAAAATCTGTTCCAGTCACAGCCGCTGAAACCCCAAATTTCCTCTATTTTCTAACACTCATTGTGAGCTGCTCTGGATGAGTGTCAGCTGAAGGCCTCAAATGTGAAATGAAAATGTTTTGGCCAGGTTATTTTTTATACCTGAGCAAATCAATGCCACATGAAATGTATTTTTAGCACCTTGCTGCTGAATGAAATCTTTGTAAATAAACAAAGGACTCTAACATATATTCAGCTCCGCACTGTTACATGATTCGGCAGAGAAGATGAGTGGGATCATACTGAGTAGCCCATATATCACAGAGTTTGGATTTTCAGTATATAGTGGACACATTGTGTTCTCGCTGCCTGGCTGTACACAGCTTCTGTCAATGTTTGTATGAGAAAAAACGTGCTTCAGCCGGCACTGGGTTGCAGGGTGAGATTATTATTCTTTCTTCTGGTAATGTGTCCTTCACTGGGTTGAGTAATTCTGTATTGGTTGGGTGTTTCAAGTTTCAATGCTCTGTGGGTTGTAAGACATCAAGCTTTCTACTTACTACTGCGCGTTCGTCTTCATGTGATTTCCTATTCTCATTCGCGCTCCTCCGCTGCGCGTTCCTGCTCACCCAAGGGAGAGTGCACAAAAATTCAAACAGCTTTGTAACAAAGAAATGGGAGCGGACGAGCGGACTGCGGGAGGGAGGAAATACTTGCTCTGTTGCTCTGTTCCACGTACGCTCTTCCTCAGGCATACCAAATGTGGCGGCTGCAAGAGACTATTTTAACAGATGATTGCACGGTAGAATACAAACTATGTCAAACGGCTTTCCAAGGTGACTACTCAATAAATACAAATGGAAGGAGGAGGAGGAGGAGGAGGAAGGAGATTGAGGTGATTATTCATATATAGTTCTGAGCTGTGATACCTGTGCCATACGCCACATTTATCTATTGCCCCTTGCTAAATTACCACATTTTCTTGAATGATGGAAAATGGACTGAAAACTGCAGGGATATAATAAGTCTGCAGTTATTATCCAAGCTGTGAATTGTCAGCAGAGTGTTCCTCTTGTTTGGCATCCTTTTCACATCAGTTTGATGGATCTTTTTTTTTTCCCCTCTAAACTCCAAAACTCCTGCTGTTGTGGAACCGGTATGAACAATTGGAGTAAAAAGGAAGAAGAGGCAAAGCCCAATAAAAAAGCAGCAAAGGGAAAGAGGAGCGCTGAGTCTGAGAAGGACCAGTTCTTTTTACCTTTGATAAGAGAGATGATTACAAGGTAGAGGGTTGAATCAGGGAGCAAATGGGAAGGGGAGGCAGAGAGGAAGCATCTTACCATGCCTTGCTCTGTGGCGAAATGTGTCACCAGTGCACCATGGAGCTCAGTTGCTCTGAAGGGAGCTGTAGAGAGGAGGGTGACGCTGGGAGCAGCGGTTTTCTGCTGAAACGGTTTGTTGCACAGCAAATGGCATAAATATAAAAGTCATGTGTCCTAACCTCATCCCACCACTACCCCGCCTCCCTGCAATCCTCCAAAAAGCCGACCTGGCTTCTCCTGGCATTTCAGACGCTGTATTCTGCTGGAAGAAGCAGCAGAGCTCTCATCATGTTCTTTTTATTCTTCTCCACGCTGGCAGAGCCGAGCCTGTCGGCAGAGAGCAGTTAAAGGGTAGGAGTGTGTGAAAACATGTCAGGCCACTAATCCTAATAGGAGCTGATGGCTTGCTGTCATGCTGGAAAAAACCAAAGGATTGCGGGTACTTTAAAAAAAAAAAAAAAAGTCGACAGAGGAGTCGATTCCCAGATTTCAGCTTTCCAGAAACACGCTATTTTCTTAAAAGCCAGGGCAACAATGCAGCTTTTAAAAATAAGAGACTTGGCGGTCAGGTGAGGGTTCAGTCCGCTGTGGGATGATGCTTCAAACTAAGACACACAGGCTTTTTCTTTTTTAAAGACAGTAGGGATTTCCTAAAGGGGGGATGCTTGTTTGTTTTTTTTTTTTGTTTTTTTATTCCTCTGTAGAAAAGGGCTGAGCCTGAGCCACGCAGAGTGGTGAAGGATGAAGGCGCTTCATGCTACACTTCTCTCTCCGCAGCTGTGAGAAGCAGCTCACTCCCCACCACCATTCATTTGTACCATACAACGGCTTCTTAAATGTTGTGTTCCGGGTGCAGACATGTTGTGAACAAAGTTAATGTTTTTACATCATTTGTAAATACAAAGATAGATTAATTACAAATATTGCTTTTTGTCAAGAAAGCACCACATAGATTTAAAATGTGCAGCTACTGAGAAAAAAAAATAAATAAAATCGAACATATCTTTTTTTATCATCAAAATGGTGATGAGCTTTGGACAGTTATGTAAGTGTTTTGTATTTGCTTTGATTTTTTTTCTCAATAAATTCATTTGTTTGCACCAGTGACTGTGCTGAATCGTGACTGCATCTGAAAAAATAAACTATAAAGTTGAAAGAAACGGAAAATGAAGGTTCCGGCCTTACATAATGACAAACAATAAACGACATCGTTGGAAAAAGAAATACTTTATTCATCATACTGCCATTGATGTGGCTAATATCTAACACTGGCATTGGAGCAGACTCTTACTTGACTCATGTATCTTTTATATCCTTTCCACCAATTACGTGCTTGGCAATGAGAACAATTTTAGCTGCAGAGTAAACATTTACTAGTTTGTATGATTTCTGATATGAAAATGACCTGCAGTAGAAAACCCAGCTGTACATAATTTGCTTGGTGGATTTGTAGAAAAAGAAATAGCAGAGCAAAATGGAGAAAATGACCAAAGGCACTGACATACATAATACAATATTCTTCTTTCAAACAAACACAGGAGCAGACAGTTTCCACTGTTGACAGATTTTACATGTAACAGTGCTTGTGCTGAAGATGACGTTTAGGGTCACAAGCAGCTCTTAAGCAATAATGTAGCCTTTAAGGTGCATCAGTTCCGAGCATTTATCTCAGTGTGAACTCAAGAGTGGCCTACATGTCAGCCAATCATATTGTACCAGGAACCTCTATAGAAAAACCTGTCAATCACCTCTAAAGTACCAATGTGTGGAGGGATTATAGTGTTCCTTCATTACACGTTATTTTAGACCCTTATACTCCATGTGGAAATTTCACATTCACTAATAGCTTCAACGTATTTACATGGCACTGGCTCAGTGGGATCCGTCTGTTTAGATGCTTCCAGAGAATGTCAGATGGTTTGTCTAAGACTGGCACATGCGTCATAGCTGCAGCTCATCATGAATACTAATTAAATTACAGTGAAATTAACAAAAAAATCTGAGTACATTTTTACCAAAGCTTCAGCACCACCATGCCCCCAAACACACTAAAACCATGACTGACCCCCCCTAAAGACAGCAACACGTGTACTTCACAGCCAGAGCACACATACTGTGTACTTGAATGGTGTGGACCTGCACTGAGCTCTGACCTCAACCTCATCCAACACCTTTGGGATGAATTCGAATGCCGTCTGAGAGCCAAATCCCTGCAGCCAGGTTCCAGCATGTTTTTGACAGCCTCCCCAGAAGAGAAGAGGCTGTTCAGCAGCATTTTTACACCCATGCTTTAAAATAACATGTTCAAATTACATATGGGTGTAATTAAGCATGACAGTTCAGTTCCTGACCTTGGAAACAGGGCTGTAGCCAGATTTACCAGCCAGTCCAACACCCCCCCAATCTGTATTTTCTGTTTTTGGACTCTTCGTTCACTGTGGAGACATACGAGAAAACAGTTTTCTTCACGAATTTAATGTAACACGGATGAGTAGTTGATACACAAATGGTGATTTTGTAGGTGAATTCCTTTAACTAGGACTAAACACAGCTGTATGGGCAACCATTTTCAAATCGCTCTGCTCTATTCACTTCACCAGAAAAAAATTGCAACAACAATAACAGTATTCATCCATCAGTTTACAGGAGCGTAAAACAAACAAGATATAAAACCTTGGACCAAATATTCAAACAAAAAATTCTAAAATAGGAGGAGGACAAACATCCATGAGAGGTGCTCAGGAGCATGGAGAGTTAGGTCTTGAGCAAACTCAATCTGCGGATGAGGAGCATTCGATAATGCTGAAAGCTCCAGGATAACTCAGCAAAAGGACCTTGAGCTGAGATCATTTTATCAATATGGGTGTAATGAAATGGCGTCCATATAGTTTTGGCCATATAGTGGTAAGATACAAAGACTGCAAAAAAGTTGTTATCATTATTACAGATTTCTGTAGAAGAAAATGTGTTGTTTTATTACAGAATACAATGTGAATCTGGCCTTTAGTTATTTTTATTGGAAAGCTCTCTCTTAATTTTCTCTCTCTTTATTCAATCTTTTCATTTCCCAAGCATAAATATGTATTTAAGTGGCTGCATTTGTTTCAGTAGCATCGACTAGTGCTTTAAAAAACGTGCCTTAGGAAGTGCTGAGCTGAATTCCACATCTGCACACAAGTTAATGGATTTCTTCATCCCCTTTTCATTAAGACAAACCATAGGCAGACGGCGTGCCTCCCAATGAACTACTAATCCCAATATGTATGGAAATTAAGAATGCTGAAAAAAAATATTACATTAGTACACTCTTATTAGACAAACATAATGGAATCACTTCGCTCTCAAATAAAGCAATCAGACATCTCCTAAATTAAACATCCAATATGAAGGCAAGAGGGGGAGAACAAGTGGTGCTGTTCCACACTGATCCCATTGGTATGCATTACAATGAGGCCATACGGTTAACGAACAACAACGGTTTCAAAAGCAACACAACAACTGTGTACAGGAGTGTTCGTGCATCTGCGAGTGTGCGGATTATCAAAGACAGAGGTCCTTATTAACAAGTGTACAAATATAGGCAGACTGAGAGGGAAAAATGAGTGTGTGTCGAACCCACATAACGGCTCATTGTAACAGGCAACTCTGACTGGCCACCCTATAATTACCGACACAGCTCCAGCCTTTCAATCACCTCCTCTCCCCTGCTTTCCCTTTGGTTCCAAAGAAGAAACGGAGAATGAGGAAGGGGTTCAGATCATTGTGAATCCGTGCTCTCATCTCTGCTCTGCTGTTTAAACATGAGCCTTTCCTGCCCTCCCTACTCCCCCTGCTCCTCCCCACTTTCTTTTCCAACCACAAAGCCTCAGTTTGATATGCAAGTGTTGGCCCCCTCTCTCTCTCTCTCTATCACAAACTATTTTGGATTGCGGCGGGGAATCAGCGTCGTTGTCAGCCTGCTGCAATTTCCTCGCCACTTACATTATTCATGTGTGTTTGTGGCTGTGTGTGTGGGAGATAGAAGAGAGAGTGAAAAGGTTGAGGCTGCTGCTGATGAGAATCGCGGAGCCAACAGCAACAACAACAACAATGTCACAAATATCACTTGGTACCAGCTTTGACCTCAGTTTTACAGCAAAAACACATTTAAGCACCGGTGGAACCTGTTTCCACCCAGGCGGGAATTGAAACTAACAAAATTATTTCCGCTTTCTGTTCAGGGGTAATTGATAGCATCTATCACGGCTGAGCCAAATGTGCCGAGCCGAAGAGTGCCAAGTCCAGCTAATGGTCAATGCTGCTCTCTCCCACATAAACCACAGCTGAGCACGACCCCCAGCTGTCTTCATAAACTCCACTAGCTGAAAAGATACCTCAGGTACAAACAGGACAACACCGCAGTCAAGTTGAAGTCATGTCATGTGCTTTTTAAAGGAAACTTATCAGAAATAGAAGCATGGAATCAGCATTATTAACAATGTTTTTACTTGTGACCATAAGATAAGTAGTGTAACCATGCAAGTCCAGCTGGAGCTTTCAACCACAACCAACAGTCTTAATCAGTAGATGGAGTTTGCTAAGTTCTGATGGAGGCTGATCTGTTTTATCCACAGTACTTATACGTGACTGTGTGATATGGTTAAAAGCTCAGCAGAAAGCAGATCTGGACCTTGAGTTGGGATCACAGCAATTTCCAAGGTCAAGAGTACGGCAGCAAATTAGGGCCACCGTAGGTTAAAAGAAAAAAAAAAAAAGAAATAGGTTAAAAGAAAAAAAAAAAAAGAAAAAAAAAAGAATATGGAACTAGGGGAGAGGGGTAGTGATCCAAGAAAAAAACTCAGAATTTAAATTTACAAATTTACATGAAAAAAAACATGAATATTCTCTTATATTATAAAGTCATAAATTTAAAATGAAAAACCTCAAAAACGGCCATTATGTCAGGTGTCGTAGAATAAGGAGCACTATGGTCCACATAGGGAGAAAGTCATGATGGATGAATAGGTCACCTAGGAGATCAAGTCTCCTGGGCTCGTGTCCTATGTGGGAAACACTGGGTTACTATATTTAGACTAAGCTGATTTATTATTTTCAGGTTGTGGGATGTATAAAGCTGCTGAATGCACAATGTGTACATGAACTTGGGTAGAACAGCTGAATAGGCCCGTCTGTGTTAATGTCACATTTCGGCATTTTTGCCTTAAATTGATAGGGCAGCTAAGTGTGAAGGGGGGAGAGAGAGAGAGACAGAGAGAGGGAATGACATGCAGCAAAGGGCCACAGGCTGGAGTTGAACCCAGGCCGCCACGGCAACAGCCACAGCAACAGCCTTGAACATGGGGCGCCTGCTCTATCCACTAAGCCACCGATGCCCCGATATTTTGGCATTGTTAGGATGCCCAGGAATCATCAAGCTATAGGCCAGGTAACGCTGCAGATGTTGACACAGCTTTCATTTTGGAACTGTTTTTGAACCATAAGGGGACGTCTTGATTGGATGTTTAAATGTTCATTCAATGTCTCAGCATTTGCTTGAATTCCCACCAGTGACGACCACAGCATGATGAGGTTGATCCAACCTTGCAAATTTAAGTGATGTGGTTTTGTAACCAAAAAAAAAAAACACAATTTCCCCCCATTTTTTCTTCATAAATTTGTGTTTCTTTTGTAATAAAGTTATGACTTTAATCTTTAAAAAAGTGGGGAGTTCATTCCCTGAATAATACCCGCCTTCCCCAGCTGCGTTTTACCTACAATGGCCAACCAATCTTAGTAGTGCTATGGATAACATTGCAAAGGCTCGGCCACACCAGTAATCAGTTCATTTCAATGGGATCGCCATGCTCTGTGGATTCACTTGCTGTGTTGAAGTTAACCTGTTTGAATTTTTCAGCTTCAGATATGATGAATTTAAACCACAGATGTGCACCTTTGACCAATAGCGAGCCATCTCTACAGTGCTGACCTTTGGGGGAACAAAAAGCCACAGTGTCCAAAATGGAGGACGCTATCGTAGCTTATTAGCTGTGTGGCACTGTGCACTTTGATTTAACTCCTCTATCGAAGTATATAGTGCTCCACAAAAGAGGACTGGTTCACAGAGAAGTATGAGGCAGAAGTCACTAGTACAAATACGACTTTTGAATAAACTGTATGAAATGGTCCCGTTAGCAAACCAAGCTAACGAGGCAGTTAGAAGGCTTCTTTGCATGCTTTTACCCCCCTCTTCAATTAAATCTTCATTTAATGAAATTATGTACAAGACAGAGAACAGAGTGCCACAGCACAGTACAAACAAAATAGAAAAGAAGCTCTGTGATCTATTGTGTAGCGCTAGCATGTCTCAGCTGGCTAGCATATTGGTGGTTAGCTCGCCAGCCACAGTAGTTCAACTAGCCCTTCAAGTAGTCACAAAAGCACCCAAAGCATCTTTTACCATATATTTTGCAGACGCACAGATTGATAATTTAATTTGCTGTGCAACTGCATACAAACAGATCCATTTCTGATTTCTGATTCATGCACTAATGCAGTTAAAGGCTATGAAACAAGCTAGTTAACTGCACCTTGAGTTGAAACTGTTTTGTCAAAGTAGGAAATACTTTTCTAGGTCATTTCCAATTAGACCTTCATAATTTCTTTTAAAAAATTACATGAAAGCTCCTCACTAGATTTATATTTATACTTTAGGGTATTTAAAAACAGCCCATTGCAGTTTATTCAACCCTGTTCAAATATGGCACGTTCAAGTTTGCATGTTTATCAAATTTTGATAGTTTATTTGATCCCAAATGTCCACCCTTTATACACTTTATAACTGATATAAGTCAGAGCTGCAGTGGCAACTTGCACTTTCCAAGAATGAATAATCGTAAAAGAAAGACTTTGACAATCCCCAGATTTGTTAATCTCAGTAAATCATAGTTTCTCTCCCTATTTTCTGAGCAAAGAAGAGCTCACTAGCAAATATGTAATGTACTGTATTTATCTGGAAATACTTTTTTTTACTTATTGTAATGAGTATTTCATGTCAATCTCAAAGTTTTAACTTTTGACTTTATAAAGTTATTTGTGACTTTTAAATGTGCTCAAAGCAAAACTAAAATAATAGATTGGATAAATGATTTTTAAATTGTTCTGATTTGATGCTGAATCTAATTTTGATTAATGCTGCTGAACCCCAGGTCTACCCTGTATGAGAGGAAAACAATAATTCTATTACAGTATTTAGAAGTAGCAGTGATTAGTGTTTTGTTCATTTCATGATGCTGTGCAGAAATGACACTGACTGCTTCTAATGAAACTAAATAATTAGTAGTTGCTTGTGGTATTCCAGACACTACTTAGCGGCCTAATAGTAATTTCTGTGTCTGTTTATCTGCACCAGTGAGTGCTGAGAGAATGGCAGGGTGGGTGGCTGGACACAGAACAGCCCGAAGCAGGACTCCTATAGGTGCTTCCACACTCCACTAACTAAAACAATGCAGCCCCAAGCTTGAACCGGCACACTGCTCTAACACCACAGTTCACAGAGCCATGTGTTGAAAAAATAATGGGCATGATCACAGCTGGGCACAGTGCAGAGGAGACAGAGGAACAGCGAGGACTCAGTGCTTTTTATCTCTTCTTCTCCTCCGTCTCTCTCCCCTTTGGCCTCTGACGGGGGTTTTCTCACAACCCTGAACCTGCTACTGAGTCGCAATGGGCTCCGACGAGCTCTTGGTGCTTTTCTTGCGTTTTTTCTTGAGCCGGTACACATGGAAGGTTTTGTTCTGGAATGTTCTGGTGAATAGTGCGGTGTAAGCTGCCGTGTCTGTCTTGATGGCCTCGCAGAATCGAGGGTGGGAGGCCGGGACAAGGTCTGGGTCATTCTCTCCCGGTCCGTCCATGATCTGATGATACAGAGAATGAGCATGTCATAATCAACAGCAACAAGAATGACAGAAGGTTAACACTAATGTATGTTCTTAAAAGAGACATGTGTTAATCAACAGACAGTTAGCTGCTGTAAATAAACACCAACAGCAGGGTGACCGACAGCCTCTCACGGCCTCTAATTGTACTTTGCATTCCTGCCAGCTGGATCAGGGGCCTCATTAGAGAAAAATATCCTAACTGCTCGTCCTATCTTTACTTTCAAACACAGGAAAAATCCTTTCTTCCTTTTACAGAAGCAAGTCCTAAACTCATGGCTGTGTCCTCTCCTATCTCGGACCTCCTATCTTACCTTCTAGCTATAACTGTAGATTTGAATCTTCAGCAATCGTCTTGTCATGCCTGTATCTTGGATTATACCGGGTATGACAAGACATAATATCAACAGCTCTCACTTGTCACTGACTGGCTAGCGTGCGATCATGGGCAAACTATAATTACACCCTCGCGGTATGCCTCTGCAAACTGGTCAAGTTGTAGTTACAGTTTACATTCATGTCTTTACAAACTCATATGTAGCCATGACAGTGGGCAATGCTTCATATATGGATGCTGCTGCAAAGAACCTACATATTCTAAAATACCGACGCTTCACACACATCTTCAGCCCGGCAGCACTGAGGATCTATACACACAGCACAGTTTCATGGTGGACGCCCTGTCCAATTAGCGTCACTTTGAACATCTAATATTGCTGCACATGTAAGGGCCAAGAGGTGCCAGGTTTCAGGAGAAAGTTAAACAATGAGAAGCCTACTTCATGTAAAATGCTTTAGAGGCTTTTCACCCAGAATACAGTTCTCTAAATAAAACAATGAGTACTTATTGTGGTCATATTTAAAGATACTGAACATTATAAAAAATATTAACAATCAGAATCTTCACTGCAAAATGATCTCTATCAGACTTATATCTTAAAACAATATTGGTAAAACCTTTTTTTGCAGTATTATACTGGGTGGTATGGCTCTGTTCTGGGGTCTCTGCCTTTCCTTGGACCTACGCAGAAAGCCTAAGGCAGAGAGAGCACATCTCTCCGCCTTTCCATGTGCCTACATGGAAACCCTTAAGGCAGAGAGAGCACACTTCTCTGCCCTTCCATGCACCTACATGGAAAGTCATGGAAAGTTGTCTGCTCCATCAGTTGATTGGGCTGTTTGAGATCAGCTGATGTAGCTGGGATGTGGGCTGAGCTTGACATCGTGTCCTGTCTGAACTAATGCTATGCTCATTATTTGTAAATGGTTAATAAGGCAGGGAATAACTTCACCTGCTTCCTCAATCACTTCCACTTTAGTCTGGTGTGGTGATGACAGCATTACACAGGAGTGGAAGTGTATGGAAAAATGCACATGACTGACTGACTAAATGTGGAAAACTGAGAAATGTTGTTAAAATTCCACTTTTTTAAAGACATCTCAGACTGTTCATCATCTGTTTGAATGGATGAATGTTTCCAGAATGAACTTGTGCTTCTTTACACTAAGAGAAAGGGAACAATTGGGAGGTGCTGGTATTCACTGGTTATTATGAAATAGTTTTACTGGTCCGGCTTACTCTGTATCAAATTGGGCCATGTATGGCCAGTGAACTAAATGAGTATGACACCCACGGTCTACACCATTCTGACTTGGGATTCTTACCTTGGAATTGTTACTATTGTTATTATTAAAACTTCCCATGTTAGGACAGTTCTGTAATTGCCAAATTCCAAAACTAAAATAAGATAGGATTTTTTCCCCTCAATGCAGTTAGGAAACATGTTTCTGTACTGCAAGAAGTTTGATGGATTGATGAATAGCTTTTTTTGGAAATGAAAAAAAGGAACTAGAAAGAAATACTAAAGAATGGTGATTATTTTTCTATAAATAACCGTAAATGGTACTATAGAGACCAAGTACATTTGATATATATAATTCCAAACATAACAATGCTCCAAAGAATGAAGAAATGAATAAGATGCTCCTCATCGGTATTAAAGGAACATTTTAAAGGCCTTGGAAACCTATTTTCTCAATCATCTTCCAACGATGAGTGATCAGATTGCCATAACAACACTATTGTCTGCCAAGGTTCACACAGTTTGGGTTATTTCACAAGTGTTTTTTGTAATTTGTGTTTTGTCCTTGCATTTCTCACTGTTTTGAGGTGGATATTTCTGTGCACAAATCATATACAAGTAACCTTTAGATCAAAATGTGACTGAGGTTGTTTGTTCATTTTTAGAGAAGAAGAAGAAACAAAGAAGACGTTGCTATTTCATTTTCGTGGTCTGCCCTGCAAAATAGTGCCCATAATTCGAAAATGATTTGGCAATCTAAGCGGCGCAGGAGAGTGACGTCAGTAGCCGCTCTTCTTCAGCTGACCGTGCTACCCATCTAATACNAAGTAACCTTTAGATCAAAATGTGACTGAGGTTGTTTGTTCATTTTTAGAGAAGAAGAAGAAACAAAGAAGACGTTGCTATTTCATTTTCGTGGTCTGCCCTGCAAAATAGTGCCCATAATTCGAAAATGATTTGGCAATCTAAGCGGCGCAGGAGAGTGACGTCAGTAGCCGCTCTTCTTCAGCTGACCGTGCTACCCATCTAATACGGTAGGGGGCGGTGTGCACATTTGATATATGGATGCATCACAGATCATGGCGCTCCCTGAGATTGTGCTTTCTAAACATCGTAATTTCCCAAAACTGAATAAATACCACACATAGCAACACAAAACTGCTTTGCTAGCTCAATCATGTTGTAACTAAGATATC
>NC_065506.1:8619483-8620820 GCF_006386435.1 Epinephelus moara | reverse complement strand
AGAAGAAAATTAAAATGCAAATAGGATGATTGATGATTAATTTTATTTATGAGTCAAATAATGCAGCCACATTCTTAAAATGAAAAAGCATTTCTGTAAATACATTTTAATTTAAATATTAGTCACGATTCGCTTCCATAAGGCAGTAGCGAAATACTTGTGATTTGAAATCTGGGGGCATATTCATAAAGCTTCCTGATACAAAGAGTTGCTCCTGGTGAGGAAATTCGAAAGAAACTCTTAGAATTGTGACATTCTCTAAGAATTTCCCCTCACAGTGAAGACTAGATGCCGGTAAAGATAAAGGTTTTTCATACAGCATCTTTGCCCTTAAGAGAGCTCCTAAGGTGAATAACTGTTAGGAGTAGGGAGGAGGACTTTTAAAAGACTGAAGAATTTTTTAAAAGGGATGAGGTAGAAGAAATATTCTTCAAACGCTGGATGACAGTGAGTTATTAAAATGCATCAAATTATCCCTCGCACAAGGATGTTTGTGGCCAATGTCATTAGAGATGCACTCACATCTCCCATCTAACGCAGAAACACCATTACGCGGGTCGTCGGTGGCTTAGTGGGTAGAGCAGGCACCCCATGTACAAGGCTGCTGCCGCAGCGGCCCGGGTTTAAATCCAGCCTGTGGCCATTTGCTGCATGCCATCCCCCCCTCTCTCCCCCTTGCTCACACCCACCTGCCCTGTCCATTAAAGGCAAAATGTTGAAAAATATCTTTAAAAAAAAAGAAACACCATTATGCCTAAAATGAGAGTGATCACAAGTTCCCAACACTAAGATGTTAATATAGAATTCACCAGCATGGTAAATAAATGTGAGCAAATAAACTGAACAACTAAAAGCACAAGCCTGTGTTGTTAAACACATAGGCTACCTTTACAGTGAGGCTCATAATTTCTTCAACAAAAATGTTGCCAAAAAAAAAAGTTACAAAAGTATATGTTCATGTCTTCATGGAGACTGAATTCTATGATTAGGCTAATCGATTTCACTGTTAATTCTATGCCCATTAAGAGTGCATTTTATCTCTATTTTTTTCTTTTTGATCAACCAATCACATCTTACTATATAATGACGAAAACTCTGTCTGTGGGTGTGTCTGTGTGTCTGTTCCACGTTTTTCACCTCACTGACTTGGTCAATCCATGTGAAATTTGGCACAGTGGTAGAGGGTCATGGGAGGATGCGAATGAAGCACTATTACATCAATTGGCCAAAGGGGGGCGCTATAGCAACCGATTGATATTGCAAACTTTGAATGGGCACATCTCATGCCCCGTATGTCGTAGAGACATGAAACTTTGCACAGAGATGCCTCTCCTCAT
>NC_065506.1:8575733-8619362 GCF_006386435.1 Epinephelus moara | reverse complement strand
CATGGTATGGTATGCTGTACATAATCATGGAAACTGTCAGTGTGTCATTCTGTCAGTCAGTCATTCTGTCTGTCCCACGTTTTTCTACTCACTGACGTGGTCAATCTATGTGAAACTGCACATAGGCATTGAGGATTGGCATAGGTAGAAGGTGACAAAGCTACCAGTGGGTATGGACTAGTTTTTTTTAAAGAATGCACCATACCAAGCAACTGGATCAACCACACCTCCTCACTGAGGTAAAAGTTCCTTGATCAGAGTTGTTCTGAAATTTTCCTACATCACTCCTCAGCTAGGACCTCTTGTTAGAAATTTTTAGGTTATGTCAGGAGCTCTCTGAGAGTATTCTCAGAATGTTTGTGAACACAGTCACAGGTTTTTAGAGCTTCAAAAGCCACACTTGGCAAGTTTTGGGGTTCTTTTGATGTTGTTTTTTGATATTGTTATTATTTTTATATTCATTCATGTAAATCACTAGGACTAGGACCACCTGTTGTTTGAAGAGAGAGACACAGCAAGAGAACACAGGAGAGAATTCTGATTCAGTTTCAACTCTTATATCTACCTCAGTAAGAGAGAAAACATGGGGCACATAGTTTAAAGATGAAAAGAACTATATATATATATATATATATATATATACATATATATATATATATTTTAGAAAGGGAGACAGACAGATTCAGAGAGAGATTGACACAGATTTGAAAGAGGGGAAAAAACAAAAAAGGAAAAGAAATTGAAACACAAAGACATAAAAGTTAGAAAGAAAAAAACAACAGTGAGAGAGAGAGAAAAGAACAAACAGATGTAAACGCAGCATTCCTTCAATAAAGCTGTCTACATGTCAGATGTGTTGTGTATGCTGTGTGACATTTACGCTGTCACAAACAGAGACACACACACCAGCTCTGTGTTTCATGTGTCTTACACCACACTGAGCCAGACAGCCAGACTGAAGCTTGTCTCGCCTCTGGTAATCCAAATAGCCAGCGTGCCGCATCCAACATCAAAATAAAAAGAGATGGGGGGAGGAGGAGGAGCAGGATGGGGGGGAAATGAAAGAGAGAGCGACAGCAAGAGAGTGAGAGACAGTGACGTGCAGATGAGAAGTGAGACTATTGATCTTAGTGGAGGCTGAGAGCTTTCACCCAGTCACAGAAGTTGGCAGTGGGGATGGCACATGCGGCCACACACACACACACACACACACACACACACACACACACACACACACACACACACACACACACACACACACACACACGCACACTCAATCACGATGAGTCACGTTAAACAAATGCCACCCACATGTCCGTTGGCCAGGTCGAGCAGGTCCCTCAGTCTGCAGCCTCGCCGGTGCCTCCGCTCGTAGCAGATGCTGTTTTCCAGCACCACATAGTCGGCCCCGATAGACCTCAGGATGTCATAGACGTCCTCCGGGGATTGACGAGCATACACCTGATACACCTGCAAAATACACACACACAGAATAGAAGTTGAAGAAGTTTATTTACGTGTGTGGCTTTTTGATTGCTTTTTCCCCCTAAAGATCATCTAGCTCTGTAATTTAACACCAATATTGTTGGAAGGAGAAAACTTCTCTCCTGGAACTCAATTACCAGACACGTTTATTTTCTGAATTACAGTTTTGATGAAAGTTGGTTTAGATTCAATTATAACATGTTTACTGAAAACAGAATCGGGGAAGAACAAAAACAAGAGTGTTGAAACATAACCAAGCTCAACTTTCTGAAATCTGTTATGGTTCATCTTTTTTTTGTAGCACAAGAAATAAAACTTTTGATCAATTTCACACAACAACAGATTTAAATATTCGACCCGTAACAACAGAATTGTTTATCAGGGACAAAACAACCCAGTACTGTTTAAATGGGTTTTGGTTTAAATGAGGGGTGGAAAATTGAAGTGACAAACCAACGTGAAAGTTTCTACATCATGTTCAGAAGACAGCTGTGACTGAAATCACTCTGTTTTTTCAACATGTTGCACTATATTTACCCTCACCGTTTTATTTGAATGTCTGAATTCTGAGTGTGAAATGTATGTGCTATATAGAGCCCTCAAAGACCGGACATAGCCTAAGTAATGTCTGGGGGCTGTAAACTACATTCTGCTAACAATCCCACAGTTATTATATACTTATGAAAATTAGGGTCATGTGACACATCACCTGCAAAATTTATGGGTGTCTGGATGTCAGTTCGCTAGGCCGGTTCTATGCAGGGGCAAGAGGGGGCAATGCCCCCTTAAACAAATGTCTTGCCCCCTCAAATCAAATCCGCCGAAAAAGGCACAAAACTGAAAAGTCTCACTCAGACTCATAAAGGCTATATTGACTGTGTTTATTAGCGTTATTTTAATTGTGCAATGAAAGTCATGGATAATACAAAGTGAAGACATATATGATATATTTGTTCATCCTTGTAAAGGAAAACAGCCTGGACACATCTGCAGCAGCTGGCCCCGCCCCTTTGGCCGCTACAAGCGCCTGCTGGAGCTGCTGCCAGGCAGCGCGATGCCAGCGACCTGAGCGACCGCTGGCGCTCATGACGCTTTTGGTGTGAATGCACAGTTACTGTCTGCAGTCGGCAGAGACCATCCCCCCAGTAAACACCCAATCACTGTTTAGTATGCAAATGAGCCAAGATGCATCTGCATCAGGTTTCTCAGTCTCAGTGAGGCAGAATGCAGCAGTAGGTGAAGCTCCATTAAACTCGTCGTAGCGTCTCGTGTCGTGAGATACTTAATATGTAGTTAACAACAAAGAGTGAGCCTGTCAGTGTGAACGTTTCTTCAATCACACAAGCACAGCGAGAGATGAGTGCCTGCTGCATGTCACATACTGAGGACATATGCCCTGTGTGTGCCAGACCCCTACATAAAGCCCCGCCCAGCCTCTAGTTCTGCACGCTGGTTTTTGATAATCACAGCGATTTTTACAAAGCTTTTATTAACTTTTCACTCCTGCAGCTTTCAGCAGCTCAAACAAGAGTGGAGTGAAGAGAAATCTGTTAAATTGCTAACAAAAAAAAACAGGAAAAAAAAAGAAAAAAAAACAAAACAAAACAAAAAAATATAAAATGTTCTGCTCTAGCCTATATCTGTTGTGTTTGTTAGTTCTGTTAGTTTGAGAATTTTTTTTTATAAGACTAGCTTTGGTAAATACTGGCTATAGTGAGGTTATTGTAATTATTAGGTTCAAATTTATTTCATATGTCTAGATGCCTAATGGCCATCCAATAAGATAAATGTTAAGATGTTGGTTGTGCCTGGATGAAGGATATTTTTATTTTATTTTTTCTTAATTTTTATTTTATTTTTTGTTTATTTTATTTTTCAGTTTTCCTCCCTGAGGGATTGCCACCTTATTGTGGTCAGGGGGTTTGTGTGCCTCAGTGACCCTAAGAGCTATACCAGCAGGAGCTTAGTCTTCAGGTGGGACACCCAAGTTGGACAGGTCTTAGGGTAGAGGCCTGACAAAGTGCAATCCATTTCTTTAGGTTGGGGGTTGGACACACAGCTAACAACAACCCAATTCCATGTAGAAAACATTGTTATCAACAACAAAACAAGCGGTGAGCACATTTGAAACCACGGTGACACCCTCTATAAGGCACTCACACAGCGTCCCCACATCCTGCGAGTGAGTGAGTGAGTGAGTGACCTTTATTTGTCAGCTCTACCTATGGCAAAAATGTGCTGGAGCATGATGCCCCCTTCACATTTATGATTGCCCCCTCATACGTGCCTGCCTAGAACCGGGCTTGTTCACGAGAGTAAACTACTGAGTGTCCATCAGATAGGAAGTGATGAATGAGTTCATTTTAAGAGTCAGAGTCGGATCTGGCTACTAACTGAGGGATGACTATCACTATTTTATTATTTACTTATATAAAAATCAAAACAATTATTTTTTTTAATATTTCTGTTAGGGGTGTGCCATATTATATTGTTCACAATAATACTAATATAATTTTTAATATGACATGAAAATTCATATTATGATACTTGAGATATTTCAACTTATTAACATGTTGATATCATACTGTTACCCACGGCAACAACAAGCATGATTGAAAGCAAAACTTTTACCAACTCTGAGGAGCAGCTTCACTAGTGTGGAATGAACTGTGGCGTCATTAGGCCTGGGTGTCCTGAATGTTTTATGAACAGCCCCGGCCTTCTCAGACTCGTTTAGCAAGTTACCGCTCAGAGGGAACTCATTCAGCGTCTCCTCTGGCAGCAGCACAGCGTCTCTCCCTCTCCTCTCATGCCATGGGCACACGAGAGTCGCTGTCGGCAAGTGATTTTGTCACAAACCTTTAGTAATGTAAACCCACGTGATGCTTGTGGCTCAACAAAAACAACATATATGTGAATGTGCAGTAGTTATGGTAGCATAACAGTCTGTCACAGGTTACAGCATGATGATTAGAGGAGAAATGGCACAGCATAAAGGTCCAGATGTCCCAGGGTACATTTTTTGTACTTGGGAACTGTGTAAATGTTTAATTTGTGGTATATTTTATTTTGTTGTACTATTAATATTGTGTACAGAATCTGAATCACATTCTGAGTTACTGTTGTTTTACAAACTAAAGAAATGAGAGATAATTTTTGTCACGTTTTTACTGAATATTTGAAGGCAAACTGTTGAAACAAACATGTTAAACTATATTATTTATTTTGCTGCACTTCTGTGTTTGTAAATTTGTGTATATCTAAATCTATATCTATATATTTTTTTTAGAATATTTGTTCAATAATGTCCAAAAAACTGTAGAAGGGTAAAAAATAAATGTGGATGAATGCTGCTGCCATCTATGTCTAAACGTGTTACCTGCACAGCTCACTGAGATGCTTTCATATTGTTCATTTTAACTTTGAAAGGATACACGTCTTTTCACAGCTAAGGCCAGCAATTTGTGCGAATTAATCGCATGTCAATTTGAAATGTCAACTCAAGGCCATCTATTCTCTGTAAGCCCACCCACACATCCTTCAGAAACTTTGGTATATAGCAGTGCAGGTTTTCTTTTTTTTGCAGCAGTTTCAATTTCTATGAATGTTGGGACGCCCACAGAAATAAGGCAACATATAAAATAATGACTATTCGCTATCAATAGATTTCCTCAGACATCAGTGTCGAAATTCTCTTCATACAGTCACACAGTAAAATGGATATTGATCTTGCAAAAACCGTGTCCTCTCTGACAAATAAAGTAAAGATTATAAAGACAACAAATGTAAAGAGAACATCTATAGCAGCAATTGCTTGCGATGGCAAGTAGCCAACAAAAAAAGGTTTAACATGCTTGGTTGTCAAGGTAACATATAACCTGTCATTTCCAAGTGCTTTAGATTAAAGTATGTTGTGGACATAAAACGTGTCAGAAGTCTAGTCTCTGTGAAAGATATACTGCAAAACCAGACCATGTAGGATAAGCAATAGCATTACGATAATTATTATTATCTTACTATATAATGACAAAAACTCTGTCTGTCTGTGGGTGTGTCTGTCCCATGTTTTTCTACTCACTGACGTGGTCAATCTATGTGAAACTGCACATAGGCATTGAGGATTAGCATAGGTAGAAGGTGACGAAGCTAATTTTCCAAAAAATTACACTATTATTAGTATATTCTTTTACAAAGTTGATGCATTCACCCCACGAGTTACTGCGCACGCGCGTTGATATATGTATCCACCTCAAATGGACATCAGCTGTAGCCGAGCAGCGGAGTTACACTGTGCACGCGTGTTAATATATGCATCCACCTCAAACAGACACCATCTCAGCTGCAGCCGATAAAGGTAGGCTTATTAATTACATTTACACTGATAAAACGTGCACATTGATGTCACATTGACAAGCTAACCAATTGCCATCTTGTGTAGGTGTATGTGCGCGTGGGAAGTTGCCCCATACCCCTCAACTTTGTGTGTCTGTGTGTTTGTGAGTGTAGCTAGGGGAGACTGGGGTCAGTTGTTAAGCGGGGTCAGTTCTTATGCCAACAGAGACGCACAGGGAAGAGCTCGCTCGACAGACACACCAGAACAGCCAGCTACACTATAATGAAAGGGAACCCTGAACCAACCTCAAACGGACATCAGCTGTAGCCAAGCAGCGGAGTTACACTGTGCATGCGCGTTAATTATCCACCTCACACAGACATCAGCTGCAGCCGATAAAGGTAGGCTTATCTTACTATATATAGACGAAAACTCTGTCTGTGGGTGTGTCTGTGTGTCTGTTCCACGTTTTTCTCCTCAGTGACTCGGTCAATCCATGTGAAATTTGGCACAGTGGTAGAGGGTCATGGGAGGATGCGAATGAAGCAATATCACATCAATTTGCCAGAGGGGGGCGCTATAGCAACCGACTGAAATTGCAAACTTTGAATGGGCATATCTCATGCCCCGTATGTCGTAGAGACATGAAACTTTGCACAGAGATGCCTCTCCTCATGAGGAACAAATTTGCCTCAAGAACCCATAACTTCCGGTTATATAGATTTTCCGCCATTTTGAATTTTTTGAAAAACACTTAAAATCGATCTCTTCCTAGGAAATTTGACCGATCTGCATGAAACTCGGTGAACATAATCTAGGGACCAATATCTAAAGTTCCCTGTTGGCAAAAGTTGGAAAACTTACTAAAACTGAGCTTCTATAAGGCAATGACTATATAACTATGTGCCTTTCAACGTGCTACCTCAACTACTACAGTTTTAGCCCACTAACTATCCCACTATTGGCAATGGTACTACTGTACTTTCAATAAAGCAATCGCACTATCAAATTTACAAAAACTGTCTGAATACATTGCTCTTCTTAATGGGTTCAGTTGACTATTTATTCTGCAATTCCCTATGACCTGTATCCCAAACATACACCATGTGAAACTGTACGTGGGCAACTGTGCACTTAATGGGTATGGACTAGTTACTATTATTATTGTTATTACCAGCAATGGAAGCATATTGGCTCACTGTCTTTCCTGAGAGATCTACTGAGCCCTGTTATTATAAGATGTCCACTAAAAACTGACACTTAAGCTGGGTGTTAAAGGTCATGCATCACATTCAAAGCTTCAGTGGAGGTTTTCCAATAAAGAAAGAAAAAAGAAAAAAAAAGACAGTGCAACACTCAAATGTTGATTTAGAATTCAAACATCAGTGTTATGATTGGAGCATTAAAGCACTGAAGCTTTGAACTCTTTGGTACAACACTACTACATATGATAAACACACCTGGACTCTGTTCAGTCCAGTCTTCAATGATGAAAACCAGTGCAATAAAGTTCAGCATTTACACTCATTACAATTACATGGCCCCATCCATAGGATATATGACCACACTGTAACTTTTGTACACCTCACTGCACATCTGGAATAACAAGTCTGTCTCCAGTGAGTAGAGTTGAGTGTGGATTTATTATAGTGAAAACAACGATGATTGGGTGATAATGCAAACACTCAATTTTCAGTGGAATGCATGTAATGGGAATATTTGTGTCGGCTGTCGTGTGAAAGGTTTGAATGCGAAAAATAAAAAATGACATTCTAAATATTTCTTACTGTCAGTAAAGCTCACGAAAACACCCAAACCAACTATAAACTGATCAAATATTGTGTGTGTATCAAAGTCTGGTATGTATATCCTCTGTGCCATAGAGCTCTATCGTTGTCCAAAAACTATTATGAAAATATCAGTGAGCGACATTGTTGCACGGGTCTACATGATCACACTGTAGTTTATTTTGAGTACATCCTACATACACCATCTTGCTGCTGTACATACTCACAAGAGTAACAAACGTATATTAATCCACCACTGAGAATAGTCCCCAGCAAGCGCATTATTTCATTATTTCTCATTTTAGTTCATGGGCCTGTTACGGCCGCTGGCCTGTGTGTTGTTTTTCTTTGTGTCCCCTTCCTTTTTTTTCTCCAGGTCCCGCCTCTCCCTCATTACAGGTGGATCAGCACACCTGAAGCCACTTGAAATGGGGGAACCATAAAAAGCGGAAGGACTGGCTGCGAGTTGGTTGTTCAGTGGACCGTGGCAGCAGAGCTGTGTGTGTGGCGTGTGTTGTCAGGTAGCCTAGAAGCATTTTCGCGTTAAACGACCGGTGAGTACTCCCTTGGTGTGGAAGGGAGGGTGTTTGGTAGTTGCTGCTTTGTTGGCCCGAATTCACGTTTTCTATTGCTTTTGTTTTATAGGTGGTCCGGCTACTCATTTGAATTTGAATTACACTATGTTCTTTGATTTTCTGGAGAAAACACGCTCTACCTTTTCTGTTTAGGAAACCCTGTACACAGTTTTCTTGGAAGGGTGTATTTGTGCTACTGTTTACATACTCTAAAAATAAACCTTTTTAAAGGCTGCTTCCCAATTCAGAATGTATGCCTGCTGGGTATATGAATTAATTCAGAAAGACCAAAAAAAAAAAAAAGAACTGTGTTCTTTGTCCACTAATGAATTACTTTGTGAAACATCATTAAGGTTCCTACAAATGTTTGAAAATGCATTTTACAGTTTTCCTTCTCAATGCCACACACAGACACACAGACACACACACACTTGGAGCCCAGAAGGTCTGCACCAGTGTTGTGGATCATTAATGAGCTCCACACTAAGCTCAGGCCTGGCCAGCGGCTCAGCTCGGCTGACTTCCCACTGGGAGGCAAAACATAAGCTCATCTACCCAAGAGATGACCCACACACTACTTCCTGCTCATTGTGAAAAAGACACACACCCACACACACACACACACACACACAAAAGAATGACAGGGAAGCTAATTTAGTTTTTCTATCAGTCCTGTGTGGTTGTGTTTACAGCTTGTTTTTGTGATCTGTTTTTTGATTTGGATGTCAAGTTTTGTATTGCAAATTCTTATAATCTGGCTAATATCAGATGCAAATTCACACAAACGAAAAAAAACAGTCATTTTGAAAACATATTTAATGCAATTTAAAAAAACAATTAAATGAGTAAAATCAACAGAATCAAATTGAAAGATTTCATTTACTCAGTTTGCTTTGAAAAGTGGTTTTCTCCATTAATGTAAACCCTTTGCAAAAACAATGTTCTTCTGCAGCATTTCTCCCGTACATTACTAAGATGCACTCAAGGGCGAGCGTCACCATTCATCTCTCCTTTACTGGAGTGCAGCATTTTCAAGCTCCATTTTCCCCACGTTACTATTCAGTCCGATTTAATGGATGCACATTGTGCATCTTCTGATCCCATATTCATTCACACAATCAGAGCAGGTCACTGGCCCCCATCTGCAGACAAGTCCCTTGTCTCTCACACAAGACACTGGCACAGAGCTGGGTGAGAAGGATGAATGAGGCAATGTGGTTTTAGTTGCAGTCACATAATAGTGATTTCTCTGCTATTACAGCAACAGCTCAAGTTCTGGGAAAAGACTTTGATTCCAGTAGCAAAACAAAAGCTAATGGTTGTATATTGCCACAATAAAATGGGGACCATGAAAAGACACATCAAATAATGTGTATCTATACTTTAACACTTTTATAGTTACCATGGCAGAAAGGCTAATTTGGTCTTCCTGAGTGTAACATTACATGATTTGGTTTGATATATAAACATTCTGAACAGCCTGACTTTCAGATTTTAGATTCACTGTCAAGACTTTAATGCAAATATAAATTAAAGACAATCAGAAAAATACATAAACCTGTCTGTTTTACTGAAGTGATAAATGAAAATGTTCTTGTGAATAGGGTTGGGGAAGAAAATCGATTCTCTAAAGTATTGCTTTTTAAAAAAAATTTTGTTTTTTTTTAAATGTCTGAATCAATATATTCTAAATGTGGAGGTGGATAGAAGTTGCCGCTTTACTGTTGTAATCTACAAGTAACGTGACATCATATCCCTTTCAAGAAAAATGAAGCCGAAGCAAGAAAGCAGAAAATAGCAGACAGTGTAAGGACAGAGACCTTCAGCTGCCCAGATAGCACCCAGACTTCAGCCAGTGCAGTGCAAACACCCCACTGGATAAGTAAACTTTCTGTTGCTGCTGTTACACAGATTTAGGCTTGTGCCGGTTTGAAAATTTTCCAACCGGTTTGATTTAAAGCCAAATGTCTAACCGAACCGATATATCGAATTATATACCTAATTTTACCACTGGGGGTCGCATTTGAGCTATTTTTCCCAATAAAAGCCCATTATAGGTGTAATGTGCTTCGAATCCACTAGGTGGCGGTAATGCTTTATTAACCGCCAATACACACAATGTTACACAAGAAGAAGAAGACATAGACGGACACCAAGGAACCTTCCTCCGACTCCGCTCTCTCAGTGGAGACACGGTTGTTGAGAGGGCCAAGCGAGAGGATGCTCCTGTAGTAGTCCCAGCCCCCCAAATAGTACCAGGAACTTCTTCAGTGGAAACGGGTTACTAGGGCAACAAACTGAATGACTGCTGACTCCCTCGCACTTTTCCCCGCCCCCAATGAAATTTGATCTCTCGCAGCAGCAGCAGCAGCAGACAGCGGAGCAGACCAGTTTATCCAGTTGACGTGAATTAAACTGGGTGGAGCTCTTAAACTGGACCGAACCGGTTAAACCGGAAATCGGCACAAGCCTACACAGATTAGACCCAGTCCAATGTGAACCCCGGCACTGGTGTTTGCACTGGCTGAATTTGAGTTGCTACAGCTGCTTCTTAGTCTGTCTCCAGAGCTTCCACTCTCCCTTTGGCGAAGTAGTCTCCTAGGGGTGGGAAGAGGCTGAGGGACTGCTGGGTGCACTAGCTAGCAAATTCTAGTCTCATTTGTGGTCTGACAAACAGAGAGAGAGCAGCGCTGTTCAAATCAATGCACTGCATGCAGCTTTTCAATTGAATAAGATTTAACCCATTTTAAATACTGAAAAAGAAAAAAAATAATAAATAGGTGGCTGTTAATGCTCATATTGAGGTAACCGCTACAAATAAATCAATGTATGAGAAATATTGCGAGACAGCTAAATGTAGCATTAACTTAAAAAACTCCTTTATATTCATTCTATTGTACATGTACATATAAGTAAGTAAGTAAAGTTTATTTAATATAACATCTTTCACAGAGTAAGGTCACAAAGTGCTTAACTGAATTAAAATAAGACCATAACAACAGTTAATTATTTATTAATTTATTTACCACTTTTCTTTGCAGTGTATGATGCTGCTGAAATGAAATCAGAGAGAATGATTGACCTCATGCACAATGTTTTTGAAATTATGTCTCTTGATACACAGTCTCTACAAATGTACAATTTAATTTTCTCCCACGGTCTAGTGTTAAAAAAGTAAACAAAAATGGCAATAAACATTAATATGGAATCATAATACTTGTGGAATCAAATTGCTTAAAAATTGCACTACATATGGAATCAGCACCCAAGTATTGTGACAATATCAACTAGGACTTATACTGTCAGCACCTAAGCTTCATATATCACAATTTCAAAAGAGTCCTTAGACAAAAAAGTAGTGGGTTCTGCTGTTAGAATTGCATTTTGCAGCACAAAGTGATACTTGGAGGCAGCATAGTTACAACAAAGTCAATTCAAGAACTGAGAATACAAGAAGATTTGCACTGAGCTAGGTTTGCTGTGGCAGCTGGTGTTACTGCGGTTGCATGGTGTTCGGGCATACACCAATTAAGACCAGCCCCTAAAGGATATTGCCATTACAACAATTAATGCACATTCAGCGCAACCTTGCAATTTTGTCCAATCGCACAACTTTACCACATGTTAGAGTATTAAAAATGAGGGAAATGTCATTTCATTGTAGAGTTGTGAGCAGCTCACTGATTCACTCTGCCCCTCTTTCTGTCCCTTTTGACACATAGATTGCACTATAGGACCGCTACTAAGTCCCTTCTGGATGCCTCCTTTGCATTTTTACCCAGAACCAAACAACAGCAGCATCATGCCACTCTGGTGTGTGATTTTAAATAGCATGCTGGCATCGCAAAAGCAAAAGAGGCGTGACAGGTGTGACATGGAACACAAAAGCATCACCCTCTGGACCTTGGGGTTTTACATTTTCTGCTGCTCGGCTTCATCTTTGTGTGGGCTGCTAACTGCTATCAGCTACTTTTTAAATCTGCCGCAACAGGTCACACACATAACACTTCGTCAAAATGTCACATCCATGCCACCCATGATTCCGTAATGCCAGCTGTCCATAAATGAAGCGCTGTTACAACCTCCGATGCTGCCTTAAAGGCGAGACAACTCTGCCCTCCCAGTGGCATAACAGCGCTAAAATTCCTGCCTTGTTGAGGTAGTGTAAAAGAGGCTTCTGTTTATCATGAGACTACTGCTATGGGAACAGAGCTCTGTGCCTGGGACAGTCACACACATACACACATACACACAGTGACGGGCCTAACTGTTAGCATCACACGGCTAACATTATCCCATGTTTATTGACAGGTTTACTGACAGAATCAAGCTGTTTCGGTGTCAGTGTGAGATTAACAGCCAATGACAGACATTGCTGTGGGGCTTTTGTCCAAGTAGCAAAATATGACAAGTAGCGGTAAGATCATGTTGTGTTGTGTTAGCTCGTGCTAACCGAGCAGAGAGAGCAGGAGGAGAGAAGCTCATAGAGACAGCCCTTTAGGGCTGTGACAAACAGCAGAGGCAGCTGATTGCTAGCAATTCTGTGGAAAACACTAAACGTTCATGATAAGCCTCACAACTATTCTTGCAATTTTCACTTGCTCCCACAATTTTATTGCAAAAAAACCCACCACAACATGCATCACATGTTGGGGCAGCAGTAGCTCAATCCATGGGACTTGGTTGGGAAACAGAGAGTCGCCAGCTCAAGTCCTCGTTGAGACCAAACTTTGAGTGTGGACTGGTAGCTAGAGAGGAGCCAGCTCACCGAAGCACCCCCGAGCCAGGAACTGAACCGCCAAACGCCCAGGGCGCATGTCCATAGGCAGCCCCCTCGCTCTGATATCTCTCCATTTAATGCATGTATAGGTCCTGTTTGTACATGTGTGTGTATTTCAGGTCTGTGTATGTGACAACAAAGTAAAGAAAAATTTGATTTCCCCTTGGGGATTAATTAACAATATCTTCTTCTTCTTGTAATTTTTAAGAAAAGCTGCTATGAAATCAGGCATTTGAGGCCATAACAATCCCAAAATCAGCCTGTGAAATCTTCTATCCCACATTCATCAAATATATAAAAACTATACTTAGTCGGACAACGGACGCTACTGTTTTAAACTCAAAGTGTTCAGCACTGTGCAGCAGTAGCAGCAGAGTCACAGCACAGAGCTCTGCCAGAAGCAAGCTGGGACCTTGTGCACAAAGCAATATTCAGGGAACTGCGTAACCAGGGTGAGTGCAAGCCGAATGTTGCAAAGACCAAGAAGATGATGTGGGAAGAAGCATTCATCCTCGAGTGGAGAGCACATCACGTGAGAGAAGAGGAAGATTAAGAGGTTGAGGAAGCTGCTGCCCAAAAACTGTAACAAGTTTATTAAAAAGAAAAGCAGGCACTGCCACACCAACTGTTCCTAATTGTTCAAAGTGAGGGGAAGATCTAAAGATCAACATTAAAAGATCAAAGTAAGCACTCTACATTGAGCCCCCTGTGGAACGTCATCAACAAGTAACTTTTCTTATAAAACTCACTGACACAAGTGGTGTTGTAGGTTCATTAACTGGTTGAAAAAAATTCCTCACCATGGCATCCCTACTCTCACATTTAGGTGGAGACGGACTACATCAGCTTGAGCTGAAAATATTTCACCTTGAGTTAAAAGTTGTGGTTTTCCCGAAGTTTCACTGACACCATGAATATGGAGACAGGAGCAGAAAGGAGAGGGTCTGGAGGAAAATAAGTGGAAATCATGGCAACCCTGGCAGTCAGAGCTGTCACACATCAGTCATCAGTAGAGAGACTTGTCCATTGAATGCTTGAGGACACAAGATTGCAGCCAAAAGATAGAAACACCACTCTGGTGGTCAAAATGAGCCAAAAAATTATTCCATATCACGCTCTCCTCTTATTCCACCATGGTCACATAGCCAAATGAATGAATACTGAGAGCCAGTTTTCAGCTCTATAATACAAAGTGTCACATTTCCTACCACTGAATATCATGTCATTACATTATTTTCCTGACCCTGAAACTCAGTGTGTCTGTCTACATGGTGAGAGGAGAGGTGCACACAGGTTGACGCCCTTTAAATTGGCATCAAAAATTATTGTTTAATGTGGTTTAGATCAATGATGTGACTGGTTGAGAGTGTATTTTTTTACCACCACACCCACTCATCTGTTTTCACCTTCACCCTGCCCTTTTGCACCTTGAGCTGCTGCACACATGAACATGGAATGAATCCACTTTTCATTATGTCTGATGTGATTTGTAGCGTTTGTATTATGGTTTTATAGTGAGGTTAAACGTTGTTTTGTATTTTTGTATTTATGTGTATTTATGTAAAACAGCTGACATCTTAGGATGCAGGACAAATTTAAGATTTTGTCTAATATATCAAAATTAAATCAAAATCAAAACAAATGAAGCAAAATATCAGGTGCTCTCTGTAGATGACCATTCAGTCTGTACACCTAACACCTACTGCTTTGTGTATTTTTACTGTGCTTATACGATTAAAACAGGGCCCTCAAAGTCACAGTGAAAGGGAAGTTAGAGTGTCTTCAGCTTCAGAGAGGGATTTAAATAAAATCCTTAACATGTGATTCAGAGTTCCTACAGCTGAAAGCAAGTTAGATTTAAGACTTTTTATTGCTACTGTGCATGAAATTCAAGACCAATTTTACAATAACCAACCAACAACCAAAATAAGAGAAAAAAAACATGAACCAACATTAATTATTTAGTGTTAGGAACAATTTTGCCCAAAGGTTTGTTCTAACATAAAACATCACTTTTTGTCTCATGGTGGAGATGAGGGTAGAACAGAACTGGGAAATACCTGCCGTTTGTTGGCAAGTTTTTTTTTTGGCGATTTGTGGTTTTTCACTCCGCAGGTGGGATTCCCCTCCCTAGATTCCTATCATGCTGAGATTAATATTTTTTTGCATTAAATACACAGAGCCTCATATGCATTGCCTTGTACTGGTTTTGGCAATGCAACGACGTGTTTTCATAGAATTCGTTCAAGACAGTTTTCGTTTAATTTGCAATTTTTCCCATGTTGTCCCGGGTACAGTGAAAGCTAACTGGCATACACTGGATCCTCTGCTGAGGAATGCTGGCCAGAAACAAATTATGAGTGTTGTTGGCTTTGCTATCTTGATCTGCATAACATTAATGCAAGAGGCATTCAGTACTGTTTTTTAAAAATAGATGTTACCAATTATTTTGAGATTTTGCCTGCTGAAGCCCAAACCTACACCTTATATGATATCATTTTGCTTACTACCTTCACTAGCTTACAGACAATTGTGAAAAACATATTACACATACACATAACAAGAGATAAATGAACAACTGAGAGATTAGAACCTGGAAAATGTATTGCCTTGCCTGTAAATGCCTTAAAGGACATAACTTTCACCAATTTAATCACAGATGATCTTCCTGAGGTAAAGTTGAGAAAGTGATCATACAGCTGTAATAATAGTCAGTTCGTGATTAAATGTCACGGCATCATCTATCATCAGCTGATCAGATAATCAGAAGATTACCACTTTTGAAACAGGTTGGCCACATCTCAACTGTCAAAATAAAATCCTCCCAAATATCATTTTCCTATTTAATATGACCCAGGGCTTGACGCTAACTTTTTTCCCAAGGAGCACATGTGCTCCTAAGTTGAAAAAGTAAGGAGCGCACAAAGAACTTTAGGGACACAATGTAAATTGATCAAATAATGTGTTTTCCGTAATAAACGTGATGCAGATAGACATTTACAAGCTAAATTATTTAATGAATTTATATTCAAAATGTACAGAAAGGTAAAATCATCAAGTTTTGAAAAAGTATTGCAATTTCATTTTGTCTTTAATGTTATTATCTTATATATATTATCTTTGCAATATGATTACCTTACATAATGTTATTACTATCCTAAAACATTCTCCAGGTCCTCTGAAACTCTGCAGGACTTATTTCCACCCTGCCCAGCAGCGGTACCGTGGCGAAGGGTCAGAGGCAGTCCTGGCTAGTTTTACGCCCTGGGCGAACCATCCCATCCCCAACTTATTGACTTATTCATACTTCAAAAACAGCATCAATAAGTGATTAACATAGGGGGGATCAAAATAAAATAAATAAATAAAATAAAAATCAACCAGCCACCCTCCTCCCCTGACAAGTAAAGAACAGTCCCTAAAGTGCGGTGAGGTTTGTGGGCCGTTACCTGCCACAAAGAGAGAAATGTGAACGGCTCGTTCCTCCTCTGACACGCCACATACCTGTGTGTCGCCATGGCTCGGTTGTCCAGGTACTACTGGGCACTCATGACACCAACGAAAGAGGAAATTAGTAGACAGTACATCAAGTGGGCCACTTCAAAAAATGACTGAACCCAAATGAAAGGAGGCTGGAGCACTCGATAAAATTGCAGAGCTTTTAATAAGGTGCAAACAGACTGACGTTTCGACGCTACTGCGTCTTCTTCAGAGTCAAAACGGTTTTGACTCTGAAGAAGTTGAAGTGGCCCACCTGATGTACTGTCTACTATTTTGTCCTGTGCTGTGAGCACCGATCCAGTTTTATTTTTGGCTGAAGCGCAAGAGTGCCTTTCTTTGAAAGAGGAAATTACTGGACCTGGAGTTGGACTTCTCTGTCGCCAGTAAGCCGTTATCTTGCGCCGCAGAGCACTATGAGCCTCTGCCGTATTCCTGTCTGTGACCCCCGTTCAACCCACAACCGCCAGGATTCGCCTTTCCTTTCTGCTGCTGGTTGAAACGTGATAATAGGGGCGCCCCAGCACCCACTCCACTAACTTGACATGGAAATGAGCGGTAGTCTAGAAAACTGGCGAGTTTTGTAGGGTTTTTTTGGGGTTTTTTGGAGGGTGCTCGTGCGCCCTCACATAGATTGCGCCCTGGGCGGTCGCCCACATTGCCCATAGCAAAAACCGTCCCTGCGAACGGTCCCTAACTGCGGGGAGAACAGAGCAGGCTTCCCCATTGGTCCGCCACTTTCCCCGGTCCGTCTCCTCCACACTTTGGGCTCTTGTTTCCCGGCGCAGCGCAGGGTGGCGAACCCCGCGCAGAGCTAGTTTCGAGCAGCGCAACCCGAGGTGCGCTCAGTTTGGTAGTTTGGCAGACCGAGGTGCACTGAGATGGGTGTGGCAGCGCAGCAGGGGGAGGTGNGGATCAAAGGGGACTGGCACCGTTTGGCACACGTAATGGAAACCCAACCTGATTTGATTAACACAGTTGCAAACTAGTGAGTTCACATCCCTCTCAGCCAACCACAAACAGCCACAGCATCAGATAGGGAGTATATATTCAGCATCTGTCATCTTAGAAAAGCCAAAAGAAAAGAAACAGAGTCAGACTGTGAGAGAGAAAGAGAGAAAGAGAGAGCGCAAGCGCGCACGAGAGAAACGCAACATTGATTTACAATTGTGGTGACCTCCTCCCAGGCTACCTTTGCATCATCAGCCCGTGGAGGTCTGCTCGCAGTTCCATACATTCGGACACTGCAAGCTTTTGGACCAAAACTTCAGTTTCCTCCTGGGAGAAGTTTGGCCGTCTGACGCTGCTGCTCTCTTCTGCCATGGCGAATTGAGTAAACTCTCATTACGCCTTCGCGCGGTGCATTTAAGGGCGAGGAGAGGGGCTCATTTGATTGGTGTGATGTGAATGGGCTGTCTAAAACCCACTCCACGCCTTCTCTCCTCCCTCTCTCCAACTTGCGCCGGTAGGAGGGACGGAGGTGGGATAGAGGAGTAGCTGCGCCAGGGCGCACGGTGTGCCAAACTTACAAAATCCGCCTGGCCACACCCAGTTGGCGAAGCGCAGGTGCGCTGCGCCTCCGCTGCGCCCGGTCTGCGAAACTAGAGCCCTTTGACTGCCACTGCCGACAGTGGGACTTATATTCATTGTGCCGACAGTGGCTTGGAAAACCGCCCAAAACCATGTCACACGGGGAAGAGGGAAGAGGGAAGGTGGCTGAAGTTCCTCCAACATTTGCGGTTAGATTATCATATTTTTTTTATTGACAAAAATATAGGCTGCTTCGGCTGATTTTTTTTATGCGCACATGTGCCCCTAAATATTTTTTACAGTTCGCACACACCTATTTTTAGTCGCAAATGCGAGTGAAATGCTCGCACTGTTGAGCCCTGTGACCCCAGTTTATAATTAGCACAGTGGTCCAATAAACTAAACAAAGACAATTTATTTTTATAGACAATTTATTTCTATACTTTCTCTCCACCAACCTGCAGCAGATCAGATAATGGACAAAAGTAACCATTTACCCCTACACAACATAAAGGTTGTATCTATTACTGAAAAACTACCATTTTATTGACACCTAAATTAAAACCATGCTCCTCTTTCAAAACCAAAGAATCAATACCACTCATACAGCTTGGTGGCAGGCCAACATACACCTCAGTATACGATTTTCTCTCTCATTCCTCAGGTTCAAAACAACTCAGATTCTATCACCATTTCTCTGGAACCGACATGGCATCACATAACTGCAGCATGTCTTTAAGGATGACTGCTTCATGACCTTCAACTGATTACAGGAACACTACAATAAAACCTTTCCAATCTAGAAAATTGCCTTCTCAAATGTACAGACTCCTGTGCTTGATGCATTCCTCCATTGTAACATTGACCTCCAACTGAATTAGAACCAGCCTTCCTTGGCAAACTACATGTAAAACATATGTTATGTCATATTATAAATTATTTAGTATAAGTCATTTCCATATTTATATATGCGTATTAAATTAAACACAGCATTCAAGAACTTGCAAGAAAAACAACAACATATGAATAGGAATGTTAATTGGCCAACATTGGGAAACAAGTCCAATTTGAAATTCATTTATTGAACAACCAGGCCTAAAGGTTAACATTTGAAAAATTAGCAAACTTTCTGTTGCTGCCATTATATAGCTTAGACCCAACACTGAAGAACTGCCCCCCAGCCGCTCTCCTCCTGGTAAGTTAGAAGTCTGCCCAGTTAGCACAAGGTAACACAGCAGTAGCGACTCACATCCAACACCAAGCTGTTAAATGGTCCCAGGAAACTCACACCAACACCATACCTGTTCAGCTCTGTCGTTAAACCCCTTAATACATGTTAGGTAACGTAAGCTGTGTAATGCTAAGAGGGTGAGAGCAACAGCAGAGCAACGAGGCACTAAGCAAAGCAATACACTGCATGCAGCTCTATACTGAAACACACTTTTACCTAATTTAAATAGTAAAAAAAAATAGAACTATGTTCAAATGTGAGAAGTTGGGCAGTGATTACTCTATAAGGTGAGCCAATACTGAAGTCCACATCTCATGCCCATCCCTAATAAAATCCTACATAATTTCATATCAAGAAATACAAACTACGGCTTAATGTATACACAGAATCAGATAAATGCATGTTATGCCCAAATAAGTGTGTAGTGTAGCGGTAGTTGATGAGGTGCGTGGACTACTGGGTAGATGGGCAGGTCACCAAAGAGTAGGTGGGTATACTCTCCTACGTATATGTTCCAATGGCTTTTTGGCTTAAAGGTGGGTAATGTAAATAGCCACAAAAAGAGGTGGGTATAACCCACATACCTGCATATACCCTCCACTACACCTCTGTCTATATATCCTCCAACAACTCAGTCTAAAATGCTAATTTACACACTCCTTCAGTTATATTCTTGGCTGCACAACTCCACCATTACATATGTGCACTTACCCTCTACAATAATGCACCCTCTGCAATTATACACACTCACCACACCACAGTTACCACCACACATTAAATTTTTACTACTAAAGTTTCTACTATTAACTTTAAGCTAATACTTTCTTCAATTGGCATTAAATCAACGTTTCACTTGTGAAGCTTACACTGTAATTACCATCTATTCACTTTGGAGCTGAAATTTTCCATTTATTGCGTTTGTGTTATCTTGCAGCCCCTGTGGTAGTTTCCACACTCCTGTGTGGGTATGTGTTTGACAGTATGGTGCACCCTACAGTACCTGTTTGGTCCTCTCCCGCAGCTCTTTATCTTCATAATGGGGATGGTTGGTGAGAACTCTGCCTGTGCACAGCTTGATGCCAGCCAGTAGCTGCATGCTGCCTGCAAATACAGCCCGCTTAGGGGTCTTTGTGCTGTGGACAAACAGAAAAAAGGGAGAGAGAGGGACACATCATTCACTGTTGTGAATATATAGATAGTATAAACAATAACAAGTCTTTTGATGAACCACAGCATGTTGAGGTTTGGCATGAATGAGGTTAAAACAAGTGAAGAGAGAAAAGGAAAAAGAAAAAATCAACCGCAAAAAGATGTTGTGCGGTTTAAAGGAGATGAAAAAGTTTGGAGGGTATTCACAGGTGCATCCAGTCATCAGAAAAGTTTGATTGAATTTTGCTTTAGTTTATTTTCTAGCTTTGTTATTCAGTCCACATTCTTTTGCTTTCTGCATTTGCAGCAATAATTGGGACATATTGATGGCATTTAAAAGTTTCTTTCAGAGATGTGGCTTCAAGGACAGCGGCTATCTACATCAGGACCAAATACAAAAACATTCTTTGTACAGACAAATTAAATCACAAAGTGATGACAAAAGCTGTGCAGTTAATGTAGAACAGAACAGATTGCAGGCACAAGGACAAACCATGGGAGGCTTTGGCGTGTTAACAAGTTTTACGACAACTTGGCGTGTATGTGTGTGAAAGTTAATCAGTGTGTGTTAACCAAACTTGACCTTACCTGGCCTCTATTATGACAACACACACGCACACACCTACACACACACACACACACACATCTTACTTGTACTGTTAACCTGGAGGTCAACTTTAATCTAAACTCATATCTACACAGAAAACAGAGCTACAATTGACAAAGCTTTTTTTTTTTTTTTAAATCAAGCAGCTGATTAGACAAATCAATCCAGTGTGGCTTTACAGGATTTACCTTACCTGTCTGTGAAAGCGACAGAGCCTACCTTATCCTACAGCTATGCTAGCTGTTCTGTGAGGCTATACTTTGCAACCCAATTGCCACAATAAATGTTGCCGTTTATGCAAACCAAAGGTACGCTGAAGGAACAGTTCATCCCAAAATCAAATGTGAATATTTTTGCTCTTACCTGTGGTGCTATTTATCAATCTAGATTGTTTTGGTGTGAGTTGCCCAGTGTTAGAGATTTTGGCCTTGGAGATGTCTGCTTTCTCTCCAATGTAACAGAACTAGATGGCACTCTGCTTGTGGTGCTCAAAGTGCCAAAAAATATACAATTGAAAAACTTTCATGTAGGAACCATTTTCTTCCTTGCCAACTGAATCACTGCATGGAGTGAAGCGTGCACCTAAGTTCAATACTGCAAGCTCACCTGAGCTAGCTAATGTTGCCACTCAGCCGAGAGGGATGCCATTAATGTTCATTTGGCGCTAGCACGAGCACAGGCCTCTCTCAGCCTTTTTTTGTCCAATCAGAAAAGTGATATGGCGTTGCAGTGTATGTGTATCATTAGATCTAAGGGTGCTTCAATTAATCAACCAGCAATCATTATCAGCCAATATTCGTTTTAACAAAGTTTGATGGGTGGCCGCTTTAAAGGCCAATCAGAAGAGCTGACCAGATGACAAAAAAAATGTGAGACAATTTTTCTGCCTCTAAATGGCATACCCTGACATTCTTACCCTAACCCTAACCAATCTCACTCATCTTGCAGAAACTTTATCAAGCAAACCAGCGAAGGTACCTAGTACTAGCCAATCAGTAGATCATGCATTTGCTATTCTAGGAAACATAAATTCGCTCTCTGGTCTGGCAGCTCAGGCTGCTAAGGTTTATGGTAGCCTAAGGCCTCGTCCACACATACATGTGCATGCCTAGTGTACATGAATAGTGGTGTTGTATGGGGTTTTGGGACATGTTAGTATGGGGAGAGAATATTTCTAAAACACTCCTAAAACACTCCTGTGTATGGTGATTGTTTTCATTTTAAAATGCTATTTTAAAAGTGTCAGTGTGTTTTATCTCTAAGAGAGAGAGTGGAAAATGTTGGACTTGTTGCCTGCCAATAAATAAATGATACTTTTCCACCTTTTAATTTCAATACTTTATATAAAATGTTAAGAATATAAAAAAACAACAACTATTGCTTCACATCCATCATCACTGCCAGCAATTCGTCGTACAGAAATTATTTGAATCTTTTTTACACATGTAAAAACTCAAATTTACAGGCCATTGGGAAGTGGAGCTTCAAACCCCAATCATAAGCTAAGCCTATACATGCACACAGGAACATCATTATAGATATAAATGCCCTGGTTACAGGCTGGTTTCACAGAAATGCTATGCATAGGTTGCTGTACATATCGTATTCTCTCTCTCTCTCTCTCTCTCTCTCTCTCTCTCTCCGTATGTGTGTGTGTCACAATAATGACTAGCCACAAGCCTTATATGACAAATAAAGACATTTGCTTGAGTGGATGTGCACATATGCACTCCGCACTCTCAGGCGGATGTGTGGGTTGATGTCTTGGCCTCCTGACCTGTAGCAGAAGTGGATTATTTCCATTTCTGCCTGTCTTCTTTCTTTGAATGTGTGAATTTAATCGTTCACTGCATCCCAGAGAGTAGCTTCCATTCCCTTGAAGTTTATTTACATTTAAGTTCACATTTATATTCTTATATGATAATGCCACAAGGCACTGGTCTGCACCCGACTGACATTAGAAAAATGAAATTATGACATTAATTGAGTATTGAGTGTACAGGGCCTGAGGAGACTCACTATGGTGCTTTAGCACTGATACTGGCTTGTTTGTATTTTCTCTTTGAGTATGGGTCAGTGCTTTCAGGTTCATGCACTTGCATTTTTAAGTGTTAATTAGCACCTGCTGCTTGACTTCAGAGGGCACCATTAAGACGGAGAAACAAAATGAAAAAAGAAGAAAAAGATACAGGGAGTGGGCAGCACATCCCATATATTACTTTTATAATACGATGCAACACCTCAAACCACTCGCCAGAATAAATGTTGGCATTGTTCATTTCTGCAAACCATGGATATGTAACATTTGTGTATTATTATGTTGTGGATATGTTTGAAGTTTGGGTTTCCTCACGTTTCAGTAATGTTGTGACTGTAGTTATATTTAGGCACAAAAACCACCTGGTTATGATTAGGAAAAGATTACATTTTAGCTTATAATACCTGGTTTTGATGGCACAATCACAGCTACATATGCATACGTCTCCCTAAAAAACACCCAAAATTAACCTGTTTTGTTGTCAGCTTATGTACACGCAATCAGACCTACGTCACATTAGAAATGGTGATATGATACATATGAAATGTACAAATGTAATGCATCAGCGGTTTGTAGAAACATACAATGCCCACATTTTCTTCTTGTGACTGGGCTGAACAGCAGTAGCCATATTGGATGTCTTAAACTTGTGAGAAACAACAGACTGTTTCACAACAGATATTGTAAGATGTGCCACGAAAGTGTGACAAACTGTTTTAATCAATATTTCTACATCAACAAAATATCTACATGTTATGTGATAGCTGTCACAGAGAATCATTACTCTACTCTGCATTCGCCTTTAGCTCTGCAGTATTTCAGCTTCTTAACAGTTTTAGTTTTATGACATATTACTTTATTTTTAGGGTACATTCTCACTGCTTTCATCATGCTTGTTTCCAGCCACAGCAGGCTGCTATGTCTAGTTAATAAGTTTGGATAAGCCCAATACACACTTCCTGTCCACCAAAATAGCACATAGAAAGAGTTAGCAACTAGCTGGTAGCAGTGGAGCATTTAGCCGATGAAGCATTTAGCCCTCTGGGGTTGATGGAGACCAAAACAGAGCTAAAGGAAGAGTAAACATTGGACTTGAAGGTTGCCTAAAACACAGTTCCAAATAATGTTAAAATTTCTGTGTCTGCTGTATGTGTGAATAGGCAACTATTAGTTAACACACTTTATAAAGGTTATATGTCAATGTTGTGGTTGCAGCTTGTTGCACTGCCCCCCAGTGGCCAAATAATTCAAAAGTTAATGCTGGTTTAATGATGGCACGGTTACATTTGAGTGTCCCAGTAAACTATGTCAGAGAGCTAGCATGCACGGCACCAGGAGCCTGGAAATAAAAGGAATGAAGTCATAATAAATGTTATTAATTACACCTATGGTTTGCGGCCTTCATAAGTCAAAAGGTCTGCTGTGAAAAAAAAGGAAAAATAAGAAAAACGATATTGCAGTAAAGTGACAACTACATGATGCGTAATGCCCAATAAAATGAACATGTTGACATGACTTTTATAAAGATTCATATACTGTTATGATGACGAATGTCCTTGTCAAACAAAGTCAAATTTTCAAATGTAGAGGTGAATGTATGTGAAAATAATTTACTGGGCTAGTTTGTCATTTCAGAACTACAAACTGTAATGTCTCATTTCCACTGCATACTTCGCCTCAACTCAATTCACTTTTGGTACCAGGCCCTTTGTTCTATTTCATTTTCCACTGCTGAGTACCCACTCAGTGTGGGCGAGATTCTCAGCTGATGACCATAGTGGCACACTTCAATGGCACTCGATGAAACCTTTCATTAAGAACCAGACAGAGGAACATCTGCACTTTCAGTCGTGTGGTGTAGTGTACAGTGTAGTACACATTGTACTTTTACGGGCTGCTGTTCTGGGTTGAGTGAATACAAAATTGCAGGCGCCATTTATGGTAGCTTGGCTATTTAAAAATGGCGGGTGTGAAGGGTGTGCCGTGTCATACTATGGATTATTCTCTCTGACCAATCAGTAGTCTGCAGTCTTTTAACTCGAGTTACAAGTACCAGGTACTATCCACAAACTTTGCTGATGGAAAACCAAAAAAGAATGAGCTGGGTTGAGAGAACTGTGCTGTATCATGCACTCAAAATATAGCATAAGTGTACCACTAAAACATTTTTTTTTTTTTTTTCTTGTGGCTTATCATCATTAGCGTATACATCACTAGCTATTTCAGTGAACAGCTGTGGTGGTGGGCTTGTGTCTACACTGAACACAATCTGCAGAGATGATGCTTATGAAGGCTAACTCTCTAACTCACTCGTGAGTTCTTGCATTTTAGTCTTCTCGAGCTATTCCAAATACTGTATGTATCAGCTTTTATCAGCCTTTTTGTGATATAAAGGCCAGCCTCCTCCTTTCCTTCCTCTTACTGCCAGCAGCAGCCCCAGTTGCTCTTTTAGCATGTAGCTATTAATATTAGCCGCAGAGTAACATTAGCTCTGATCCAGGATTCTCACTGTCATTCAACAGTTCAGTGTGTGAGCTTTTTCTGTATGTTATTCCAGGCTCACTGGCAGTCCTTGACTCTAGGATAGTTTTCACTGATGTAAAGAAGCTGAGCCATCACAACTGAGTTCTTCGACAGTGTAATCCTATGGTTCTACATAAATAGAATGGTACGTGCAGTTACTGAGAACAGTCTCAGAAAAGGAGAACATGGCAATGTGAAAATAAATAAATAAATAAATAAATATAAACATTTTCGGTGCTCAAAATAATGCATATGAAAATAGATCATGCCTACTCAAATTACTATAAATACTAAAATACACTTACTCAAAAAACATTATATATGTACATACATACATACATATTCATATATATNATATAGATATATATATATATATATATATATATATATATATATATATAGATATATATATATAGATATATTTGTAGTGGTGGTTCAGGTAAAAATGTGACATCAATGTATATTCTCTGATTCATGGTTTAGTAACCTAACATAGTTCCTGGCACAGCTTTACCCAATTTGAACCATCCAAAATTGCTGAAAACAACTGAGTGGGCGTGAAGTCTCTGTGATGTAACATGTCTCAGTAGCGGTGTAGCTTTCTTAGTTACTTCCACCTGCAAAGAATTAAGAAAGCACTACAACTGCAGACAAACACACACACACATACACAGAGTCAATTAGTACTGAGTGGAAACGGTGACGACTAATAGTGAGATTAAGAAACTGATTGGGAGAGTTGTTATTAAAGAGCCAGGCCATAGATTTTCTACTGAAGTATTACTTCTGATTGAGAGGTGTGTAGTTCTGTCAAGGACGTCTCTCTCTCCCTCTGACTCTCTCTGAACTGCCTCCGGATGAGTTAAAATGCCACACACACACACACACGCACACACGCACGCACGCACACATGCACGCACACAGAGCTGCACTCTCACAATTTAAGGATGAGGCCAAATGCTGCTAATTTAGACAATTTAAAACATAACAAGGAGCACAATGACAGGAAGACAATTAAGGGAGTGAGAGTGCAAGTCAGACAAAGAGCGAGCAGAGGATATAAAAATGGTGAGGATACAATTTCACAGATTGAGCCGAAAAATGGATTTTTACAGAGGGATTGATTTACAGATGAGTAGTGGCACATGTTTCCCAAGAATGGATAAAGTAATTTGTTTTAATTAGACAGACAAATGGACACAAAGAGACAGATGTACAAAACAAGTCTGAGTGGGAGAGAGAGTGATGAGCTCTATTTTGACTGGACTAGAATTATCTGGGACCTCATGTGAGTTAGGAATTTAACCTTTACCCAGACAGGATGAGTTATGGAGACAGCCCGCAGCAGAACAATGACAGCATTGGTCATTTGGACAAACACTTACAATAAGCGTTTTTAATAACAACCATCCTCTTTCAGTGAGGGCAGAAAGAAGGATTGTAAAAACCCCAAAACTGCTTGAAGGCCTGGAAAAAAAAAGTTTAAAAGCTACCATTACAAGAGTTTTTAACAGTGTTGCTACAGCTGTATTCACCATGCATAATTAACATTACCAGCAATGGCTGCTGAAGTATATAAGCTTTAGCTAGTCAGCTAGACAGGCTGGTGCTCCTTGTGTTTAGCTGCCAGTGTTTTCAAGTTAAAGGAATACTTCACATCCCAAATAACCATTTGTATATTATTAACACACCCTGTGTTACACTGAATTCATGAGGTGAACTTTGTTCATCTCACATGCCTTCATGGTGAATGAAGAATCCAAAAACAGAGAAAATTCATGATAAACTGAAGTCACATTTACCAACATCCATTCATCCATTTTCATAACTGCTTATCCTCTTGAGGGTTGCAGGGGGGCTGGAGCCTATCCCAGCTGACATTGGGCGAGAGGCGGGGTACACCCTGGACAGGTCGCCAGACTATTGCAGGGCACAGACAACCATTCACACTCACATTCACACCTATGGACAATTTAGAGTCACCAATTAACCTATCCCCAATCTGCATGTCTTTGGACTGTGGGAGGAAGCCGGAGTACCTGGAGAAAACCCATGCTGACACGGGGAGAACATGCAAACTCTGCAAAGAAGGGCTCCCTCCTGGGATCAAACCAGGAACCCTCTTGCTGTGATGTGACAGTGCTAACCACCACACCAATGTGCTGCCCACATTTAACAACAGCAAAACTATATTAAAACTTCCATTTACAAACTCTCACACAACTCAAGCAGTATAATCCAAATGTCATTTATCCAGTGCAATGCTCAGTACTTCCTAAACAGATAGCCTTTTCCGACGGGGAACAGACCAGTAAAACTTACTAGTTTATCTACAATATTGACCAAAAAAATGCAACTGGATGTTGATTCTCCCCTTAATTTGAATTATTTTCTAAGGGGAGGTCTTTTACACATACTTCCATTAACAAAATGGTTTCTAGTTTCAATTACAGTAATAAAATGTTTATTCAACCAACAATTGCCCTTCCATTTTCATTCCTTTAACGGTCATTCTGACTGAAGATAATTTAAAATCTGTAATACCGTGGTACCTTGAAACGGCAATATTCTCTGAGACAATTACTGTACCATGTAAATCTCATACCTTAATGGTATTGTGTGTCTTTGGTATTTTAGTTCGGATTCACCAAAGGCCCAAAATAACACAAACTACTAATCGAGGCAGCAATAGAGCTGCAGCTCCTGTGTTCAGCCAGGTAAAATTACTGTTTTTGCCAGTGGAGTCTGGCTTTGAAAACAGCATAGATTAAGTTTTACTTTCAGTTCATATCCCCATCTGAAAGGGTTGTCTGTTTTGGAAGTACTGGGCATGTGACTGGATACATGAGACTTTGAATATGAGCTGTGTGAAGGCTCGGGCATACTTTCCACGTTGAAAATCTGCAGTCATCCGCATGTGATGATATTCATGCTGCAAATGATGATCCGCGTCAGCCCCAGGCAGTAAACTGGAGGGCTGGCAGGTGAGCCTGCTGTCAACATAGGGTCAAAGTGCAACTAAGGAGATGCTACTGGGTCCGGAGTAAATATCTGTTGAATATCCAAGTTAAAGCAAACTTTGCTGTGGTGAGGCAGCTGCAACCTTGACAGCATAGTTTTGGACTGGACTGGAGTGTTGTTGATTGTAGCATGCGCAGTCTATATGCTTGCTATGCTTACAGTCCACACAGTCACAAAGCTCCATGTGGATCCTCACGGACATGGGTGGATGATGACATTTACATTGTGTGGTCCAAAGAGGACCCTTGTGGACTTGCAAAAACTATTAATTGGCCCTGAGAGTTTGTAAACAGATGATTTGATATAGTTTTGCTGTTGTTTATCTGTTTTTGGATTCTCCATTCACCAGAGTTATATGAGAAAAACGTCTTTACAGATACAACGTAACATGGGGTAAGCAACTGATATACAAATTATTATTTTTGGGGTGAATATTCCTCTAAGATAGCTAGTTACACAATTTTCTCAATTGCTCCACTAAGTTTACACAGATGCACAGAAACCCTGGACATGCATGGATACATGAAAATAGGGGATAGACAAATGATTAAATATGTGCCAAGACCAAAGCAAAGGAAACTAGGGAGTGGAGAAAAAAAGAGCTTAGGGGGCGATCACACAGAAATGAGATGCCAGAGACGCGGATGCTTCAAAGACGCTTGAAACGCTGGAAGCGCTTATTCAATGCGCGCTAGCTACTGGCGTCTGACGCTCAAAAAGTTGAAAATATTTTAACTTTTCAGCGTCTAAAAATGTGCATCTAAAAACGCGCGTCTAAAAAGAAGCGTTTACAAAAATGCACGTTTAAAAAGACACCGGAAAAACGCCTGTCTAAAAAGACGCTTGAACGGCGGTCAGACGCGCCGTATCATAGGAAAACAATGGTTTTACTGGCGTCGCGTTTCTAGCGTTTCATCTTGGTGTGATCGCTCCCTTAGTCTTAGCTTAGTTGTAATTAATTTCATCAACTGATTAGTGGCAAAGGAAAAAAAGGATTTAGCTTTTAACCAACTAATTGGAGGTTAAAGGAAATGTACATTTGTTAACACTCAATTTTAATTGTAAAACTAACAATATTATTCATTGATGTATTCATTCAAAATTTGGACTTGTTTGATAATCTTTTACTATGTTTTGTTATTGTTGGGACTCTGTATTGCCATCAGAAAATGTCAGCAGAGTCATTTTTGGAACAGCCATAATGGTCTTTTAGACGGCAGTGACAAACGACCTATTTTCGTGTTTAAGTGTGAGGACTTGTGGGATAAACAAAGTGTGTTTCACTCAAATATGCTGACTCCTTCATTTGCGGCCGTTCCGTCTCTGAATGGCTCTCCATGCTGAGTAGCTAGATGAGCCTCCTGAATTTGCAGCAAAACTGCTGTCAAAGCTCTCATTAATAATTTTCACCGCAGCCTTCATAATTCTCGACCACAGACTGTATATCTCGACCCAGAAGAGGAGAGGGGGGACCAGGAGGAGGGGAGGAGAAAAACAAGGAATCCTTTAATGCAGATTCACAAGAGACTGGTATTACTGGATGACCTCTGTATTTGGTAAAATATGTATGATGAGGGCTGTTTGGTGGGTGAAAACAAGAGAGGAAAGAGGGGAGAAATTGATCTATTCTGTGACTGCTATCTTTGGCTCATACAGAGTCAAAATCAAACAAATCTTTCCAACTACAACATTTAAAATGCAACAAAACCCACTCCTGATTCTCATCTGTAAAGTGAAATGTCTCATGTGAGCTTTGTTCCCTATTCCAGCTACAGCCTGCAATGCGCTGCAGTGTGGACTGTGGTTATCTGTGAGCCCTGACACTGAGAGGCAGCTGTTGATATTGAACATGTGCCTGAGTTTAAGCTGCTCGTCTCGATGCTGCACATGTAACGCTCGCACTGCCTTCAACTCTTCACGCCTGGCATTGAGTTCATATGTCAGAGAGCAGAGTGGTGAATCTGCTGCTAATCAGCACTTCTTTATTTTTTATAAGCCTTCGTTGATAGACACGATGCTGCTTTTGCAACACAAGTGTGCAAATTGGAATTTGAAAAAGGTGAAGTTATAGATTGAGGAAGGAGTAGAGAGGCAGAGTGCATGAGCTAGACAGAAGCGATATTGGTGACTTTAAAAACTGCACACTCACAACTATAACTCAGAGTTGGAGGCAGTGGAACGACCAGGCATTGCTATTGATTTATTGACTGTCCATTTAGAAAGGAGTATCAGCCCACAGCTGAGCCGTGGAACCGCTGCTGTTATCAAGTGGAAACTTGTGAATTATGGTTGTGCAAAGATGAACCTCTACCGGTTGTTATCACGTTAACCTACGCCTTAGTTCTTCAAACCCATGAAGTCCAGGGTCATGACTGATGGCTCTGGGCATTATGATAATCTCCTTAGCCACCCATCTTACACATATTTCTCTACTCTCATGATAGCCTAGGACATGTATCATTAGCTCTTGTAAGGGCCTTCTTACCTCTAATCTAATCCTAATTTCATCTCTAAATCCATCTTTTAAACTAATATCTTTATTCTTTCCTAATCCTAATCCTTCATAACTTTTTATCCCTGTCAAGGACATTGCCATGTTATAATGACAACAAAAAAGAACCCCCTGCATAGGACTGGGCAATATGATGGTATATACGGTGCGACAGTGAACGTGTGTCCACAGGTAGAGATTTAACAGTACTGTTTCTACCATTCCAGATTGGCTATGTAGCAAATCAGAGCTGGATTCTCATGGGATGTCCTTGAGTCTTGCATGTACGTGATCTCGTGAATCCAGCAGCCTCACAAGGTTACGTGATTTGAGCTGATGTGGAAGAGAAGGGTGAAGTTGGAAATAAGGAAACCTGCAACACTTGAAACTCATTTCAAGACATTTTTTTCGCACTCATTTTTTAGCAGTAGCACCATGACACATTGCTAGTGCAGGTCAGGTTTTTACTTGCTGTTTTGATGGAAGAATTGTAGTTTGGGATTACTTATATGGATATGCAAAAGCAGGAGAGGAGTAAACATAGAAAAACTTTTGGTTTAAGATCTAAGGTGAAGCTAACATCATCAACCACCCTAACATTATAAGCTGAATTTGTCACTGAGGAGGGAGCTCTTCATTTACAAAATTCTAGCAAAGAGCAAGCAAGATCTTGGTGGTGTCTCCGTGACGAGTGTAAAAGTCAATTATGTACACTGAAAAGAGAATGGGACCATGAACACAAAACCGGAGTGGCACCACCAGCTATCTAATCGGGACACACATGGAGAAACAGGACAACTTCAAGTGGCGCTCAGACCAGACAGTTCTTCTGATGGTGAGTTTTTTTTTGTTTTTGTTTTGGGTTTTTTTTGGGGGGGTGATGTGATGTCCTCAACTAGCATGTTAGAAGATGGCTGTGTACTACTGGTAAAAAAAAACAAAATACTATTTTTAGCAACTCTGGTGAATATCATGTTTGATTGCAGTGTCATATCTCGCCTTAGGTAAAAAACCCACGAACCACAGTCATATTGTTCGGTGTTTCATCTCCACTCTAAATCCTCTTCTGCAACCTTTATTAGTTGTACATGATTCATACATGCAGCACATCCCCTGCAGCTAGAATTACCACAATGAGTCCCTCACAGCTTTACATAAATATGCGAGCCAGCCCAGAAATATACTCTCTTCCATATGCATGTATCCATCTTTGTTCTGTCCCTCATTACGCCACAGTGAATTTCCCATGATATGTCCATGTAAAACTAAATAGCCTCAGCCGGAGAATACAGCGTAACATGAACCCTGTTCCCCATCTTAACACTTTCATCTGGAATGTAATTAGCGCGGCAGCAAGAAGCTTAGCGCTCCGCCCTGCTCTCAGCCCCAACCAAGGTAACTCTAGGCAGCCCCTAATCCTCACAGCCTAATGGGATTAGCTCCGGAGGGAAGGGAACCCATGTCACACACACAAATACATTCAAAATCCCAACCCCTCCTCCTCTGTCTCCCTATCCATCTCTCTCTCTCTCCCTCTCTCTCTCTCTACGGCACTCCACTATCTGTCTAATAGGATTAGACCAAAATTGGCCATTTCTTAAAAATCATATCTGGTCCACTCAGTGTCATCATGCTGATGATGATGGGATGGAAATAATGAGCTCTGAATTATGACTTATTCAGTATGGACGTGAAGTATAGTGATCATCTATGGGGAAAGAGCTAACTCTAAACTGATTCTAATTTTGCACTTTTATGTTTTTCAATTAGCATTTTGTTTTGATGGAGAGTTTTGGCCAATCATCAAAACTTTGTCTAAAGGGACATTCAATTCTGACAAGAAGAACATTAGGAAAAACATGGAAACAGTGACACTTAGAGGATTTTTTCCCCAAAAAAGTTTGAGATATTCACTTCAGTTCAAAAATCCATCGATCAGAAACATTACAAACCATTTGTATGAGCTGCGGAAAATCCCTGTGTCTGTTTTTGGGTGGGACAAGAAAGCGTCTGTGTGTAGGACTGAGTACTCTAAATGCATAAAGGCAAGCATTCACAGAAAGCTTCCAATTTAAAACTACATATACATAAACCTGTGCAACCTAAGCATTCACTTATGTATGCAGCACAGAGCAGGTTGTGCTCATTGAGTACAGTACTTGCATACACAGCAAACTGCATAGATGCACAAACATGCAAGTATGTGAGGTACATATTAATAAATGTGAATCTCCCTTTAACACCACAGCATGATATTGGAAGATCCTTTTTTTCACTGATGCTAACAATCCAAACTTTTTACAGAAAATTTTCTGGCATTTTTGCCTACATATTAGATAGGCCTTTTATATATACTGCAATAGATTTTACCAGCTGCAACAATGTTGCGACGGCTGGTACTGTTTTTACCTTGTGAGTCTGTGTGTATGTTATCATGGTGAATGTGATCCAGGTGACAGTGACTATTGTAGTAGGAACTACCACAAAAGTAGTTTTGAGTATTTTGCCAGTAGTTTTTATGTCTGTCTGTAGACAGATTTTGTCAACACAATAGCAGTCACAGAACTTTACAGGTGTGTAGTTGAGAAAAAGAAAAAAAGCAGAGTGGGGCATTGGTGGCTTAGTGGTAGAGCAGGCACCCTATGTACAAGGCTGTTGCTGCAGTGGCGCGGGTTCGAGTCCAGCCTGTGGCCCTTTGCTGCATGTCATCCCCTCCCTCACTCCCCCTTTCACACTTGTCTGTCCTGTCCATTGAAGGCAAAATGCCCAAAAAATATCTTAAGAAAAAAAAAAGTTTGAAGATGGGTGTGGTTCAAGTAAGGGGGTCAGACATATGAGGGTAGGAAGTAAGGCAGGGGCCACTGACCACCCAACTTTATGCCCCTGGCCCACATTTGTTCTAAGTTGCGTATCGCAGCTTGAGTGATCCCATAGCAAGTTGGGTTAGAGTCTTTTTTGTTAATAATATTTCATATATTTTTGTATTTAAAAGTAACAAACAGATAAGAAAATAAAATATGTATTTTTATATTATAACTTGTATTAAAATATCAAAAGTCATGTCAAAACAACAAAGAAACAGACAAAAAAAATCTGCATGGAAGTTTGTGTTTGACTTTAGGGACCACTAGATTTTATGAAATATTCTATGCTTAATCATCTTATTATCTAACTGAAGTTTATACCCCATCTACTGTTCTTTAAGCAAATGGAGCTGCCATCAAGTGCGAAACCTGATCACATAATAACAGGTGGTTGTACATGCTGGGAGGAATAAATCATTTGGAATGATCTTTGCCATCAGACATGAATGGCCTACTTGATAACTGTAAGTTGGCCTTTAAGTTTAGGCCTATTCACTTATGTTGACACATGTTCAACACAGGTCAGGTGGAGGGTGCTAAAACCAGCTTGGCTGAAGCCCGTTACCTTAATCAGATCATCCAACAATTCAGGTTCAACTCACTTTACTGTGCTCGCCTGAATGAAGTATAACAGAGATAAGTGACGGGCAAAATGGGAGGGCAGACTGCACGTGATGTGATGTGTCCTTGGCCAGACATTGTGGTTGCAGACTTACATGGTATGCACTATAGACTGCTAAGCCCCATGCCTCACATCCAGACACACAGATGTGCAAACACAAAAACACACACACTGCAGCTGCAGTACGGAGTCATTCCAAATCACAGCTCCATCTCTGATCCCAACGCGGTGACGCTCTTGATCGAAAGCCCGGCCACGGAGACCCTGAGGTGGGTGCTGCTCTGCCAACAGCTGGGTCCTTTCCAGCACCCCCGAGTCTTATTCATGGAGACCCATCGGCTCTCATCACTCATCGGCCAGACTCCCCCGCAAACAAGCGCCGATACACATGTATACACACATGCATGCATGCTCTCTCACACACACACACACACACACACAGACTAATCAAGGACATCAGGCAAAGTGAAACTTGATCTGCGAAAACAAGCTAATCAGATTTGCTTCAATTTGATGTGTGCTCTGGATCTGGGAGTGTGGGTGTATGTGTGTGTATGTGTGTACCTAATCCAGGTCATGAGCTCCACAGTGTCTGGATCATAAAACTCCCTCAGTTCTGATAACTCCTCCATCAGCTTAGGCCAGAACTAGAGGGAAACAGACAGAAACAAGTGATGGAAAGCCCTGTGTTAGTGTTCATTAAGGCCACAAAGCAGAGGATCAAACCTGCTATAGCTTAAACAACACATTATTACCTCACTGAAAATAACAGTGTGTGTGTGACTGTATTTTTTACTCTTTGAATGACAAAATAAATTATTTGTTATCATCCAATTGCTTGTTATCATTTTCTTCCACAACTTCCATTTCAGGTATTTTCCTTTTCTCATATCGTTGCCCACAGTTTTTTACAAACGGCTCTGTAATGAGACCAACAATACAACGATGAACATAACCCACAGAGAAGATGGCATACCTTGTAATACAGGCAAGTGATCATCAACAGTGGAACTGCATATCTGACGAGCCTTAACTGCAAAATGAGAGACAAAAAACAGCTATAATGAAATGAGAGAATCTAATCGAGAAAGTGAGAGAGTCAGACAGAGATACACCTCAAAATGAAGACGAGCACAGAATGAGATAACACAGAGATAACCGACAGACAGAGCAGCACTGCTCACACGGATCGTTTCTTATCTGATCCATGCTGTTGTCATGTTATGACCACACTGACACCTAGTGGCCTCACTGGCAATGTTATCACCAGGCCAGAGCAGAGGCTGAGGATTCAAATGCAGCTGGTCATCAGGCAGTGTAACCGTTCACCTTCATGTCACACCAGCGAATCACAGGAAAGAGGTGAATGAGATATTTTCTGATAGCGTCTCACAATGGTGCTGTCAAAGTTAGAGATCAACGCCCTGGTTACTGGAGGCTGGTGGTGGACAGAATGTTGGTTGACACTAGTACTGGGTATCAAACCTAAGTACTTTCTGAGCACCAACCAACATGTCAGTATTGACTATAAAAACTGTCAGGTATCAGAAGTTGGCGCTGAATGTTTGCTCAGATTCTTAGTCATGTTTACTTAATTTCTGTTCAGATATTTCCTAATCTAAACAATAACATATTTTAGACAGCATTTAATCTAGGAAATGTTCTCACAAGGCTGCTTCTGTTTACTCACTGATACTCTAACACAGGGGTCCCTAACCTTTTTAACGACTGAGATTTACCTGAAGAGTAGATAGTAATATGGAGGGCTGCTTTTTTAATATAATCTTCCCAAAAATATTTGCTCAGTTTACTTTTCAATAATGAATATTGAGTATTTAATAGGCCATATATATTAGGATAATATCTATGTTTACTGATTACTGTTAATGGTTCCTCACAATAATTATTAATAATATTTTACCAAGTGATCATAGGAAAACACACACACACACACACACACACACACACGCAAATTTAATGATTAACTTGTTAATTTATCTGTAATTTTAAAGTCAAACGGGATCATATTAGTCACATTTGCAAAAGTTTTACAAATTTGAAATATTTAGAAATGTATCTATTTCAAGGTACAAATTAGGGATTCCCATTAATATCAGCATGTCACTGGTATCTGCTGATGATGACCTTAAAATGATTTGGCCAACATGCTCTTTCTTATTTTGCACAATGACTGAATATTATATGTATTGAAAAGCACTATATTTCATTTCTCCATCTGCTGGTGGGCCATCACAAACACAGTATGCATGCATAATATGATGTTAATTCCACTACTTGATGACTAAAATTAGCCGGTTATCAGCCAAATAATTTGTTATATATTGGCATCATCAAAAAATCCAATATCATGTGTCCCTGGAACAAATACAAGACATATACTTTGAATATCTCTAAACTGATACTATAAAAATGCTTGACTTTGTGTTTGTATATAGTCAGAGATGTCCTGAACTCAAATGTATGTATACATTTTTTCCAGCAGTGCGAAGATGAAAGAACAAAGACATTTCTCTCACAATTCAGAGGTATTTTCTTTTCAACTTACATATGTTCAACAACATGTTTTATACTTTTTATGAATATTATCCAATTAATCTTATTTCCATTTATGTATTTTGTAGATACCCTTTGTTAACACCTCAATTTAAAAAAAGGACCTAGTCAGACATCTTTCCACTAACTTTACAAAGTCCATCGGAAGCTCTTGTGTCACTGCCCGATCTGTATCAGAAACCAGATTAGTTCTACACATGTGCAAAGATGGCTTGGGTTAGGCATGGACCTTGAATAGTTCAGGTCAGGACACTCTCATAAGCCACTACGAAAAATTTTTACCTTACTGTTTCATGGTGTGACAATGCTGTGGTTAAGGTCTGGACAGGTTTAGGCACAAAAAGCCCTTGGTTAGGGCTCGTTTTAGGGAAAGATCATGGTTTAGGTTCAAATGATCCCTTGGAACAGTCACTTGGAGTTTTCACGAGTCTGAGGTTACCATCTAGACGCAATCCTTGATCTAAGCCACTGGAATGCATTTACCATAAATTTCAGTATATGGGTGCACTACCGTTGTAGCGCCATGTGGTTTGACCAAAGAGATGCGAGTGATGACTGGCTTGAACGCAGTTATTTTTAGAACATGACCTGAGGGCACCTCAGTGGCTCCCTGTGGGCGACCAGGCACTCAGGGGTACTGTGTTAGCTACTCCTGCTAAAACGTGTTTGGTATATTTTCTTTAAAATGAAAGCAAGGTCCTGTAGCTAAATGTGTACATTCCTGAAACTAAGGTACTTAAAAAACAGTACTGATACTGAAACACAGACACAGACATTGTGTTCATATTGAAACAGATGATACCCAGCCCTAGTTATCATTTCATTCTCTTCAGTAACAGATGCTTCCACTGTATGATGGAGACTAAGACATAGTTGGCCAAAACTTGAAATGTGTCTGAAATGAGGCTTAGAAAAGCTGGTCTCTGACTGGAAGGCTGCTCAATCCAATCCAGATGGGACCAGATGGAATCTGGTTAACAAACTGAGAAAGAACAAAAAAAATCAATTTCCAGCTGCTCAAAAACATTTGTATAAAGTGTACTTGAACAATAAATGTTTCACTATGGCTACCCAGTTGTCAGCAGCATGGGGCTGTGGTTGAACTGGTGGTTGAAAAGGCAGGCACCTAAGATTAGTGTCACCAAATCAGTATCTGACCGAATGTCTCCCCTTCTGTTCCTGGGTTATGACATGGAATAATAGACGGATAAGTGTTTTTGCAGAAAAATCACAATGTCACAGTGAAGTTGACCTTGAACCTTTTGAATATAAAATGTCATCGCTTTATCATTTTATTCTATCAGACATTTGTATGACGTTTTGTTATAATTGGTGTACAAATTCTTGAGTTATGGCCAAAATCATGTTTTGTCAGGTCACAGTGACCTTACCCTTTGGCCATGAATTCTACTCAATTCATCATTGAGCACAAGTGAAAGTTTGTGCCAAATCTGAGGAAATTCCCTCCAGGCCTTGTTGAGATATTGTGCCCCCAAGAATGAGACGGACATGAGGTCACAGGGACTTTGACCTTCACCACCAAAATCTTATCAATTCATCACTGAGTCTAAGTGTGCCACAATTGAAGAAATGCCCTCAAGGCGTTCTTGATATATCGCATTCACAAGGATGGGACGGACGGACGGACAAACAACCTGAAAACTTAATGCTGTCACTGGTGCGGAGGTATACGAATACTGATTAGTGCAGCTTTAAAAGTAAATGTGTGTTATTAAAAAACTACTATCCTGTAGAGTGAACATTGTTTTTGAAGTCAAATATCAATCTTTTCATGTCAAAGAAAAAGAAAATAGTGGAGCAGATGTTTGGAGCTGGAAGTGCAGCTGTTGGGAGCTCTTACCAGAACTTTAGTGTTGCAGCTGAGAGTGTTGAGAAGCAGAGTCCACAGTTCCTTCCCACACACACCATAGGCCGCGACTGCACACATATGGCCAGTCCATATATATTTCATCCTGGGTGAACAGTGGGTGACAGAGACAATATCAAGCAACGTTGGGTGTTAAAGATTTTTTTAAATGTCTCACCTGGTTAAATTTCCATTTACTATAAACTTTCTGTGCAAGTAAAGTAGCAAATTAATGTTATTCCAGTGTGTATCTTATGATGGTGTGTGTGTGTGTGTGTGTGTGTGTGTGCGTGTGCGTGCGTGCTGGTATCATTCTTGATGATAAAAGGACAGATTGATTATACAGCAGGTGAAAATGCGGCTCTTTAATAACGATGCTTGGACTTAAGGATGTTCCCTCAAGCCTGTAAAGAACATTAAAGTCAAACAGAACAACCAAACTGTCTTTAGCTGAGCGGATGACTTAGTGAAACAGTTCCAATGTGGTTAAACTTAATTTGGTGTATAAAACACAGCATTATTACTTAAGTTCTGCTTCAAAGCACATAAATATGTGTTCTAAACAAATGAGAAAAAGATTAAAAGACAGAGAAGACTGAGGGAATGAAATGAGCTGAAAAATTGTTGACAGGTACAGAGATGGAGCCGTGCGAGAGAGAGGAGGCATAAAGAAGTGCAGCCTCACGGAAATAAATCTCGGTACTTTTTAATGCAAAGGAGCTGTCTGACAGAAACGAATGGCTCTCTGCACTTTTGGCCTTTCGCTCTTCATCAGCATTTTAGAGAAAGTGCTGAAATCAAATGTGTCAGTTTCTACACTACCTGGCTGCTGCTGTATTAAGAGCTTTCAGATTTGTCTCCTTTTGTGTGAATTCAGTCGGTACTTTAATTTGTGACTGTAACAGGAGTGCAATGTGTGAACTATATATAAAAAATGTACGGCATTAAAAATACCATTTAAAATCCTGCCCACCACATATACTCCAATTACCACAAGAACACAATGTGCTACTTACGTGAACCTTTATAAACCTGCATCACCATGTTGCTATGAGTAAACCAAATACGAGAATATTCTCTTTTTCTCTTTGACTGAATAATTGCAGGTTTCTTTTAATACCGGAAAAAGAAGTGATGATTCCAACTGTAATCTCTTTGCTTTTCTTGACAGTCGTCACAAAGAGCCTAAAGTTAAAAGGCAATTATACTTTCGCAATAATGAATCATGGATGTCAAGCATGGCAGCCTGTGTGTGCAGCTTGAAATGTGCTCAACCAAGGAATGTACTGATGATGCTGGCAACAAATACCATTTGACAATTACACATTAAAGCTGGGAATCAGGCCTGGGAGGGTTGCAGTGCTTAAAATTATAAATGTGAAATGGAAAAAACTGCACGGCACACAGTTGTGTAACCCTGTACAGCTAATAATGAAACATTGTGCAAAATTGGTACTGTAGCTGTACCAGTACAGGATATAACATAATATGGTCGTGATAAACACCAGCAGGGGCCTCCACACCTACAAAACCAGCCATCTGCATGCATTTTTCTATTTATAATTCATGATGTCATTGAAATAGTTTCAGCCGAAATTACTTGTAATGTTTGTATCCCGTACTTTCTTTTTTTTTTTAAAGATATTTTTTGGGGCATTTTTAGCCTTTATTTGATAGGACAGACAAGTGTGAAAGGGGGAGAGAGAGAGAGAGGGAGTGACATGCAGCAAAGGGCCACAGGCTGGAGTCAAACCTGGGCCGCTGCGGCAACAGCCTTGTACATGAGACGCCTGCTCTACCACTAAGCCACCGACGCCCCATGTATCCTGTACTTTCAACCACAAGGCTTTGCAAAAAATAAAAAAAATAAAATAAAAATAAAAATTCTGTAACAACATTCATGATAATAGTTGCACATCTTTACGGAATTGACTGACCGTTATTCAGTGAGCAACATCATCCCCAGAAATAGGGTCTAAAAAAAAACTACTAATGAGTGACTCATTAGCCTGACTACACATATTAATGAGTTCACACATTTTAAGAGTGACTTAACACTGGGTTAAAGAACAGTGTTTGCTATGGTCTCTGGGGAAAAGCTTCAAGACAGTTTCGCCTCTGATTAGAGATAGGGATCACAAAGTAACTCACTATACTATATGTTGCTGTGTGCTATCACGATTCAGCGATTCTGTGATACTTGATATATTGCAAGACAACCATCTACAATGCATCATGATGTCTGTGTAACTGAAGACGAAGAAAAAATATCCCTACAACTGTTCTGATGATATACTGTTTAAAGGACGAAAAAGGAAGCTTTGCTCTTAACGCTGTATTCATTGTGGGCTGAGGTACAGTTCAGGCAGCGTTAACCGTTTTCTCTATAATGAGATCAGAATGAAGAAGAATCAGGTAGCTACGCATATTTGTTGTTTTGCCCATGTAATTTACTTTCACAAGACAGTTCTTGCATATCCTGTGGACTTCACTGATTTTGTTTGTCCCATCTGTGTTGTAAAAGCCCAAGTGGGCCCAGTCTTAAATTTTGAAAGATGACGATGCCTCTTTGATTTGTTTTCCACTGCTGTTTGCACTGTCCGCCATATTCCTCCTGCGAGTTTCTTCTTCAACGCATGTCAACTTTACCCCCATTTGTTTGATAAGTAGTATCACAAGGAGTCTTGAAGTCATGACTCTGGTAAGTCAAACTGGCAGAAGACTCCATTTAGAGCGCCTGCATGTTCTTGTGAAGATATCAATATTTGGCACCAGTGTATCGATAATATATCACAAGAGAAAGTATTACGATACATTCCTATGTCAATATTTTTATCCCAACCGTACCTTTGACCACGTTCAACAACTAACGCTGGGTTGGGTGTGGTCCAAAATGTGCTTTGTTGCACTTATAACCACATCCAACAATGATGCTAATGAGTCCTGGAGTATACCTTTACTTCACTCCAGCAAGAGGTTGAACCACTAGAGGTCAACATAAACAAGATTTTCAGATGCGGGGCAGTTACTCTTTAAACACATGCAAATGCATGACAACAGAACTGGACAATATCAAAACACTAAAAAAATGTTTAATAATGAATGATTAATGTTTAATAACAAAAAAAAACATTCTGAGGTAAGAAACAGGCTGTACATCAAACAGAAAGCCTGCACTGAGTGGAAAATTGAGGCAGCTGTTGCAGAGGTTGAGGCCAGTCAGCTGAGATTGTTTGGTGGTCATAGTTCTGGTGTGACCAACAAGAGCAAATTTGTCAGGAGCCAGCATGTCACAGTAGCAGTAAAAGCTGCCATGTCAGGGAGATGAAACATTTTGGGCATTAAAAAATAAAAAAAGTGGCTGGATATGAAAGTCGACCGCAAGAAAGATGTTTCTGTTCAGTGGTAAAGCCTCAGTGCCAGCAGTGGTGTCAGAGCTCTCACCCCACAGCCAGAGTCTGGCGTCTATAACTGGAGCCCCAGCGGTGGTGCTGTTCCACAGAGGGAACCTGCCAATGGATGATGCAGTTAGGTGAACCACAGAAACAGGCCGTGGTGTTTGTGTGTGCCAACAAGAGAGAGAAGCAACATAAAGCAGGAGAGGAATATGAGAGGGAAGGCTAATGGGGCTAATTGTCGGGAAAAAAAGCAATACACAGGGTGAAGTATTCTACAGTAGACAGTGCCATGTGTACTTTTTTCTGCCTCTGATTAAAGTTAAATAAACAGCAATTTAATTTTGACTTTCCAACTTGGCATGTGAAGTGGCCTCAGCGTTCTCCCAGCCCAATTTCGTGTGTAGGTTTATAAATGATCTCATAAGGGTGCTTACATACAGTCCAGAAGTTTCGTTGACTGCTTGCCAAACCCCTCCCCCACCAAGTAATTGTAACTAGGCACAGCAGGCCCATCAACCTTTGGATTCCTCCACATGCGTGGGGCTGTAGTAAGCAGTTGGAGGAGGGCATCTTTTTCCAGCCTTTCCAAAACCAAGTGCATGCATTTACCTTACAGAGTATCTGCAGGTTTCAGTAAGTTAAATTTAAGACTTTTTAAGACCTTTTTAATGCCACCTTGAATGGAATTTAAGAACGAAAAAACTATAAATATAAGCGATGGTTGGGGGATCCCGCTGTACTATAACCAGTGCTTAATTTGTAAAATTAGAAGTGGGGGAACACTTTTTTAAGCAGCACCAGAGCCGCTTCACTGAGCAACTCCGAATGGAATGGTTGTGACATCTAGCGTTGTCACGGTACCAAAATTGTGAAAGTATCACAGTTCTGAGTAGTATCACGATACCACAGCAAAAATGAGGCAGATGTGCCTTTTGTCATTTATAAAAAGATAAATCACTTTTCTATAATACATCACTGATATTTCAATGGAATAAATTACTTATTGACTTATTCATAGAAAAACAGCATCAATAAGTGATACATGGGGGGATAAAAATAAAATAAAATAAATAAATAAAATAAAAATCAACCAGCCACCCTCCTCCCCTGACAAGTAAAGAACAGTCCCTAAAGTGCGGTGAGGTTTGTGGACCGTTACCTGCCACAGAGAGAAATGTGAACGGCAGTCATGACGCCAACAAAAGAGAAAATTAGGCTACTGGACCTGGGGTCGGATTTCTCTGTCGCCGCCGGTA
>NC_065506.1:8518624-8575551 GCF_006386435.1 Epinephelus moara | reverse complement strand
GCCCTTTTCACACAGAGCGCACAAAGCGCAGACCTCCGCCGACGAACCCATTCATTGTGTATGTGCTACCACCAGCGCGCGCCGTTATTGGACGGCGCATGGATACTCACAGAAAAGTGCCGCGAGAATAAAAAAAAAGAAAAGAAATAGTCAGATTGAATATTCCTTCCGCAACAATTTTAAGACCTTTGAGTAATGAATTTAAGACCAATCTGAGACATTTCTAATGAATTTAAGACATTTTCAGGCCTTACTTTTAGATACATGAATTTAAGACTTTTTAAGACTTTTCAAGGATCCGCGGATACCCTGCCTTAGGTCTGTACAGCCATGCTTTGTCTTTAAATACGTTTGCCGACAAGTCATTCTACTTTCAATTTTCTTGAGTTACCAGTGTTGAGGGTGCTGCTGTTGGTTGCTGCTGCTCGAGGAATATATTCTCAGTCTGGAGAAAAGATGTGCTCACTAAAGCAGCGCTCTTAAATACAAGTAGTGGGTTAGAATGTACCAAGTGGCCACCACATCATGGGGAATGGGACTCATAATTTCTTTGGATATTAGATTGTTGGTGCTTTCGTTTTGGTTAAATACATTAACATTTATATCAACAGACTAGTTGCCCAGTTTTGTTTAGCTTGTGGCAGTGTCTTTGTGTTAACCCCTTTATTTCAAAAATGTTCTCATCAGCCATTATAACTTCGCTAACTTGCGCCCCTGGATGAAGACTGACCAATCATAGTGAACCATCGGGCCAGCTCAGACCAGGGTCCGACAACAACACAGCAGTGCTCTATAGACTCTCATGCAGTCATTTCAAATTTTCTTCATTTTCAACCTGGTTGTCCCTGGGGCGTGTGTATTAATGACATTCCTTAACTAGAGAGGTTAGAAGGAGATGAACATTTCTTCCCCATTTCAAATCCAAAATCAAATCCTAAAAAGTGTAGGGTTACTTAGATAGCTAGCTAGCGAAGCTATAGCCTACTGACTGTATACACATGCTACTTCTGCTTTTTAACGATTGTAACACTGAATTAAGACCTAACCTGCTCTACAGGGACCAGTGAGGGGAGGCAGGGAAACTTTGCTGATATTGAACCAGCTGTGTGTCATCACAGTGTGTGCAGAGGAGTGGTGTTTGGCTTCCCCAGGACCTTCCTGCCTGTCTGCCAGCGTAGGTCCAGGTGGCACAGGAGGGAAGCCAAACACCATTTATCTGCACACACTGTGATTCCATACAGCTGGTTCAATATTAGCAAAGTTTCCCTTTTATATCTATTGTCTTCTGTCTTGAGGTTCACTTTTACACTGTCATCTGTAGCCTACAGTTCGGCTTTAGCTTCTAACTATCTTCATCTTTTTAACCTGTGTTGTGGTAACACAACGCTACTTCCAAAGTCAAGGTGAAGCCACAGCCAACATAACCTATGATAGACTTACATTTGCCAAATACATTGATTAGTTCTCATTCTAAAACACACTTTTGTTAAAAGTGAAAAGATACTGTTAAAAAAGAACAGGTCTGTAAGCTAAGCTCGAACAGTGTTATGTTAGAGCAAAAGGAGTCTGATCTTACAGTTTTCCTTATGATACTTAAATTACCAGAACTTCAAAGCCTTCTATTCTTTAGCCTCAGTCTTCTAGCATGATACATGTAGCCATCAAGTGCATATCTACCATAAGACCCGTTTCACTTCTTGTCGAGTCAACCAGAGACAACTGACTATGGGAGCTAATGTTATCTTTTAAATTACCTACAGCTGATAAAATTTGCTTGTGACATTTAACCTACAAAGTCAACCATCCCAGTAGAACTTAGATACTATCTTAAGTTAGCCTGAAATCAAGGACCAATTATTTTAAAAATTACTACTGTTACTATTATTATTTATCATAAATCTGCCACCATTATTGTGAACTGCATGTGCAATCTTGATAGATGTAGCAACAGTAACCAAGCGGGATGAGGCTTAGTCAGTGGTCAGTTATGTTCTTGTGTTGTCTTGAGTGGTGCACATTACTACAAGCACTGACACATGCGAGTCTGAAGTTTCAGGGTGTCACTCATACAGTTGTCAGTGGTCCAACTGTATCAGTTCTTTCTGTTCCTGCTGTGTGATGACACTATCAAAGCCTTTTCTCATATGAACTTGTGGCACGCAATGGGAGACTGTCAGTGTCAAAAGCATTCCAACCAACTAAACATACTCAGTTTGGTTTCGGTGAGGAATGCAGGATGCAGGACATGACACAAAAAGTATGATGTGGAAATTGCAGTGATTTTAAGTAGCTGGTTTGTAATGTGGTCATAAACAACCAAGTCTCTTGGCGTTCTTTGAATTTGAAGATTTCAGCTTTGGCTTTTTGCGACATCTTGTCACCTCTTCAGTTTGACATTTTTGTTGGCGTCATAGTGTAAATGACCCTTTCTTCACCCTTGGATGTTTGTTTTCTTTGAGTTTTGCGGCAGTGGCATGGTCATCCATGCATCTGCTGGCTCACTTTTAATTCTATCGACTGTGCTCTCTTCACACACGGGCTCAGTGACACATTTCACAGACTTTGTACGAGCAAGCTGGCAGGGTAAAGTCTGTTTAATGCCTGGTCCATCTGATTTGGACACTTGCATACAGTTGCTCCAGGTAATGTCTAGATAAGTTCAGGGATGCAGTATGTGTGAAAGAGGCTTCAGACACAAGCCACTATGGGATGGTGCTTGGCATGGAGGGCTGATCAAGGCTAAAGTGGACCACTCAGACACTTGGTGAAAAGCTTTTGAGAGGCACTTTCCAGGATTCCCGCATCTGCTCATGAGCATGCACAATCAAGAATCAAGCCCTCAAGTAGAAAAGTACATTTCAAGAGTCCCTGTCTGGGAATTAATCCAATGTGACTACTATAGAATGTGTGTCAATCCAGATATCTGCTTGTAAATGATCCTGCAACTACATGATCATGAGCTCACCTCATAGTGCTGAAAGCCAGGAGGCCATAGAACAGTGTATGCAACAGATTATAGGCCACATCTGGACGGAGAGCCACCACTCGCCCCTCTCCGGCTCCTTTCCTCTCCTCAGCTGAACCTCCTTTAGGTCTGCTGAGAAACGAAAAAGGCAGCCAGACAAAAGACAACAGTGATACATAAAACATTACAGCCAGACGCTTGAGAAGAGAGGCAGAAGGGTAGGTGGGTGGAATTGATATTATACAGATTATTCAGATTTCAGTAGCTGTTATTCAGATTTCATTAGCTGTTTGCGCACAAGGAGACACGCAATAATGCACACCCACGACCGTTTGTGTCTGCAGGAGTCAGCAAGCAGACAAACAGAAAAAAGGCCCGAGGGCAATGATGTCACTCCCACAATTTGGCCTCCCGTACTGAATCAGACGGACTCTGGCTTCCATTTGAATACAAATCCAATCTGTCTCGTCCTTCTACGTGAGGTGGGGTAAACTGGATTAAATTAATTCCTGAATTGGCAAATAGCCCTTTGTTCCATGAGGTTAGTATTCTAGCCCTCCAACAGCAGAGGGCGAGTTGATATGCTAATGTGATTAGTTCAATGCGGCCCCTCACCTTGCACCACAGGCAAATGAAGCTTTGAAAGGCAGCTGGTAGAATATTCTGTTTTCCAGAGCATGAAGCAATAATGCTTTTACTAAATCTGCAGTGATGTGCAGCAGAGACACAAGTGACTACCACTGGGTTTCTGACTTAGGATAAAAAAACTATACCAACAAACATAAAGGGGATGTCAGAGACTGCATTGTAGATAACACCGTTTATGGGTTAATCTTATTGAATGGTCCATAAAAGGTTGCCATATGTAATAGAGTATATCCACCTTTGCTCCAAGTGAAAATTTATTTTTTCTAATTCTAATAGTGTGTGTGTTTCATCACATCTTTCAGCAAAGCTCAGTGGACTGGTGGTTTTTACTGTTTCCAGTTCAACAAAATTAGCTGCTTTCATTTAAACATTGCCAGGACTGGGTCTGGATTGAGTCGCTTCTGTAAAACCTTGGACAGAGTTTGTATTTTTAGTCAAATACCTTTGGCAGTTCAAAAACACGTGCTAGAACTGAGCCCAGTGTGAGAAAGAGTCATAAAAGTGACTATTTTGGTAATGGTTCTCTTCCTTCTTGGTTTTTCCTTAACTGTAGATGAGAACTACAGAATTCTGATCTTAATCATATCTAACGACCAAAACCTTTACAGATGGAGATCCCTGAATGGAAATCTAATGAAATGGGGGTCCATGACTTAATGTGTCAACATTGTGTTATCAGTTTAGGGGTTCCTAACCACTTTACTATTGAAGCTGGTCCACATCAACCACAGGATGGATTTACTATAGAAAACAACTTGGAGTGATTGAATTTATTTGAACAATTTGCAAGTTAGTTCATTAATTCCATTTTTTTCTTCTTTTTTTATAGTAACATCTATTTTCACTGTGTCAAAGTCGGTTAAAGGGAAATGGTTATGTTACCACAGTATTCTCAAAATAACATTTCAACCCTAGAATATGTTAAACGTGCATACATATACATATTAATAACTTTAAGGTAGATATGACAAACTTGTTAGCATTTAGTTACACCACAGACATGGAGCAAACTTAACAGTATTTTTATTATTGTATTTGTCCACCTGATGAAGGTAAGGCCAATGTTTACTATCCTATTAGCTATGTTTTGGTCTACACCAACTCCTGAGGGAATTATCTTTTGCTCTTTGGCTGATAAATGCACCACTATGTCCAGCAGGTAGTTGCTATCTTCTATCAAATCTTTTTCACTGTCTACTGCATCAGGAAATTACACTGATAATAAGGGTGAGACCAAAACTGTATGAGCTGAAAGGTGCTTTTCCACTTCCGCATACAAGTAGTCTGATTTAAAATATTTTGGTGCAATAGAGTGCAGACCTTCATTGAAGCCTTATACCAATCTGGTTAGCTATTACTTGAGGTCAACATTGTACTGTTGTTATAGCCATTGTTTGGTCTGATTGTTGTGCTATAACAGAAAAGTCATAGGGTCACCAAAATCAATAGGTTGCTTTCTGTTTGAAGGGTAAATGCCCATACTTACAAACTTAACACCAAACTGGTCATTAGCTTTCAGTCTATGTTGTTCACAGAGAAACAAACAGAAGGACAGGTGGAGGAGATTGCTCAACTGCCACCTGATAATTTACATCAATAGAGTGGAAGAGTAAGAGAAAACTTGGAAATTCTACTTTCAACTATCTGATTCANCCCCCCCCCCCCCCCCCAAAGTAGAGCTGCCAAATGCTTCTTTTCATGTGACATCAGTGAGTTTCAAGAGTTGCACAAGGACACCTTCTGCCTCTCCAGCCATCACCTACCTCAGGTTCTGCAGTGCAGCCACTGCCAACATGCCGCTGAGCAGCAGCAGCGAGAGGATGTATGGGTATAACAGCAGGGTACCAGCCAGGCGCTCCAGTGTGTCAAGGGGCAGCAGGCCAAAGGCCTCCTCACACAGATACAGACTGGCATCAAAATCCCTGTAGGAGGGGAGGTGAAACGAATGAAGAGAGAGGAGGGAGATGACACGAGGGAGGAATAGAGCAAGGGGGGAGATGGACATAAAAGATATGAAGATGACACAGTGAGGAGGGAGCAAACTTGTTAGCAACTGAAACAGTCTATGGAATAGTATTTGATGCTTAACATTTATTGCTGAGGTGCTCACTTGTCTATAAATCAGTGTGTGGAAGATTATGTTTTGGTTATTCTGTTGATGAAGCTTAGGTTTCTGTTAATTGCACTCATGCTACAATAACTACCCAGGACCTTGCTCCGTAAATGAGGCTTAACTAATCTAGACTAACATGTAGTTTATAGGCTAAAATGATTGTGTTCTCATGCAACTAATTTGGTTCTATGGATGTAGTTAGCGAATCAATTTGTTAATAAGGTTAATTTGATAACAGTGCAATTTTATTTTGAAATAAAGGCAACATGAGCAGAGCTGAAACCAAGATCAACAGTAATATGAAGTAAATATGGCACATGCGCTTATATATATAGAGGTGAAAGAAAATATCGATTTACTTGAGTATCACAATAATATGTTTTCTAATACTTTATCGAGTCTCAAAAACACTTAGCGATTTTTGTTTAATAGTCCATATGCAAAGATTTGTGGCAGTGTTTCATTTTCTGTTGTGTTTTAACTTCTAACCACTAGATCCTCCAGTGTTGTTATCTATCTTCAGTCATTTGACTCTTCTACTCTTTTCAACTCTTAACAACATCACTAGCGTACACACAAAGGACATGGGCCTATGAAACAGACAGAGTAAAAACATCGCAACAGGCAGAGTTTAAAATCACACTATATCGCCTCACTACCAGTATCTTAATATATCACAGTTTATATAGACACTGTGTCATGATCCATATCGTATCGCAAGATTTTTGCCAATGCACAGCCCTTGAGTTCTCAACAAACCAAAAAATTACAACCCGAACCGAACCAAGCCGGTGAGTTGAAGCCTGAAATCTGCTCATCTGAGATCATCACATAAAATGCTGAGCCCAAGCCCAACCAAGCCTGACCCCTCCAAAAACACTTTTCGGCTTCTGACACTGGGACACACCGGCTGTGTGGTGGTGCAAGCTACGCTCCTCTCCAGTGGGAAAAGGAACCAGCTAATTGGATCACTGACTCTCCACACTATTTCCCCACCAAAGAAGCTCCCTGCTTCGTCCTGGAGGAAGGACAGAGCACCCTGCACCGAGTCTGGCTCTCCTTCTTCCCCTGCCTGCAGGCCAGACAAGATATTAATCAACCTATCAATCAATCAATCAATCAATCAATCAATCAATCAATATTAAAATTCTATTATATTTTTTGGATTTACATTTTAAATAAATAATAATTACATTAATTAAGCGCAGATTGCTCACTTCTTTAATATTTTCTATTTATGTATTACAAAAAAGTTGGAGTTTTTTGTTTTTCTTTTTTCCAAGAGCCCGAGTCCTGCCCGACCCGACCAATCAGTGGACATTTTCATCCCAAACCCTTCACAGCCCCTCACTAATATGAGGAAGGTATTTAGGGAAGCCACCCTACATGCACCAGATAAAGAAACTATGTGGCTGTCAAATAAATATAGTGGAGTAAAAAGTACAATATATGCCTCTGAAATGTAGTGGAGTGAAAGTAGAGGGCACAGAAGCATACAATGGAAAAACTCAAGTTAAGTGCAAATACCAAGTTAAATACTTGAGTAAATGCACCTTGTTACTTTTAACTACTAGTTCATATATGAAGTTTACCCTATGAGTCATAATCCAGCTGACAGCAGGTTTCGACTGAGGATCTGTTGCTCTTAACAACAACTCCAGATCATGTTCAGGACAGCTTTGAAGCACTAAAAAAATCCTGGCTCTGTCCAATCATCCACAATTTAATAAAGATAAGTTACTTATCCATATACGGAAAAAAAAAAAAAAAAAAAAACAGTTCTTCCAACTACTACTACAAACTAACTGGAAACAGCAATAACAAATCATTCAGGAACTGAAGAGACACTGATGCGTATTAATGACATGTTCATGTTTCAGAACAAATTGTGTTCTGTCAGGTTGACAGAAAAAGCTAGATGTGCACTATAATATAGAAAATGTTTTCAAATAAACTCTATCTGTGATCTCAATATGGTATAAAATTACAATAGAAACTTGTGTTTTTCGATAATAATAGTTTTACCCATTATAGCGGCAGAATTGCTTCTGGTGAACAGCCATACTGATACAAAATTGAACTGAAAATTGAGGAGGCATGGGACAATATGAAAATTTCATGCCACAATTATCCTGGCCAAAATATTCACAATATTATCCCTTTAATCATTAAAATGGCACTAAAACATACTGAAATCGTTTTTCCTTACATTTGGTGAAGAACAAAATAGTTGTATTATTACATTATAGAAAGCACACATCTTTTTTCAGTTAACAATCTTTAAAAGCCATTTATTTGAAATGGCTTCACATCTTACAATATGAAATATGCCAATGATTGATGTAGATCTTTTAGGTTTTCTGAGAGTGGTGTGTATGCAGCCTGTTTTTGCAGAGACTCTTATTGCTGGTTGCCTAGCAATGTCTTTGGGTGCTACTGGAAACGCTATTCACAATTATCCAGGTAATGGAAATTCACCACCATCAAGTTGTGCTTTTTATTGCAATCCATGAAAAAATCATATACTGTCCCATCCCTAGAATTGAGATTTTACAAAACTCCAGGCATACGAAACAGAAACCGTTAGAGCAAAGAAATCAGTCTCAGCGAGTGAGAGAAACCAGAACAGAGGGAGAGGCAGAGATAGAGCGGAGAGTAAGCATTGCATTTTCCAGCCTCCTGAATAATTGAAGGGCAAGTTGTGTGGCGTTGGGTTGTGAGCTGTGTTATCTGCCACCCTGGAGCAGCTATCCAGTGGCTGAGCTGCTCAACACACACGCACTGTCTCTGATCGATGAGAGGCCTGATGGCGTTACCCCGACATCTATTATTCACACACACTAACACTCCAGGTGCTACAATACTGGTGCTTATTGAGTAATACAGTCAAGCTGGATCAAGTCAAGAGGTGTAAGGGTGCAGTCTGTGCAGACTCTATGTATGCAGCACTGTGTGTGAGCACATCCTTGTGGCAAAGTATGGATTCATGACAGTAAACTTTTCAAGAACACATGAATCTGTTTGTGTGTGTGTGTGTGTGTGTGTGTGTGTGTGTGTGTGTGTGTGTGTGTGTGTGTGTGTACAGCATGTATGCATCTACAAGTGTGTGTTCATACCTTGTTGGCCCCAAGGCAAACTTTGACTTGATGAATTTAAAGATGTGTTCATCTGATCTGAGCTGAAGTGCTTTCTGAAAACACACACACACACACACACACACACACACACACACACACACACACACAGATAAGGTCACCTTGTCAGGGCTAAAGATCAGCATGCTGAGAGTATAAATAAGTAACCTAAGCTGAGATCATACGGTGAGCTTACATCATACCTACGAGTTTTAGATATAAATGAGGAGGAGAGGAGGGCTGCCATAGAGGGAGGTAGGAGACTGTGATGAAACAGGGAAATGAAGAGGTAATGAAGAAGCAGTAAGACAGAAAAGAGACGAGCAGATGAAGGAGAGGAGGGGACGAAGAGAGATGAGCAGTACAGAGTACAAAACAAAACATAACAATAAAAGACCAGAGCAGACAGACAAGGAGAAAATGTGTTGGAAATAGGAAGTGCAAGGAGGAGTGAGGAAGGATCAGAGCAAGGGAAGAAAAAGAAAAGGAGCACCTTGGCCAGGTAGTTGATGGTGACGGTGAGGAGGAGAACCATAGCACTGTGGAGAAGCAGTTTGCCCAGACGAACCAGCAGGCCTCCTGTCTTCAGACTAGACTGTATGAGCAGACAGCAACAACATATTTGTCAATACATGCAGTTTTTCTTCTCAATGCAATTTTGCATTTAGAAATTTGAAGAAAGCAGACACATACATCTTCACTTGTACACACTTTACGTTAGATACATGTATCTCTTTATCAATGTAGACATTAAATGTCAACACTGTCTGGCATGGCCGACATCGTATTTTCAGATCATTCACATATTAACTCAGAGGTGAGACAAGGTAATTGCTCTGCAAGTTGCTGGTAAGTTTCAAGTCTTGGCTATAAAGTTCCACCTCAGATTCAAGACCAACAAGTCTCAAGTCAAGTCCAACAACTAAACTTTTTTCTGAGTCCTAAACAAGTCATTATGTGCTGTACAGTACAGGCCACAAAATTGTAGCATGGGTATATAAGTATACAGTAAGCCCATTGTAGACTATTTGAATACCATCAGCACAGACACCCAAGATTAATGTCACCAATTCAGTATTTGACCAAATGTCACCCCTTCTGTTCCTGAGATATGATGCTGAGTAATGGCCAGCAAAGTGCTTTATGCAGAAAATTGCGATGTGATGTCTTTAACCTTTTGCATATAAAATGTCATCAATTCACTATTGTATGCTATTAGACATTTCTCCAGTACGAAGCTAGGGCTGACCTGCCTGCAGCCCAAGAGCGCGCGCTATATTAAATAATAGGGCACTCAGACAGCGTCAAACAACGTCAAAATACGTCCACTAAAAGTGCATTTTTTCCACACAGATAGGCTCGGATTGTTAGTATAATTATCCGACAACATAACAGAAAGGAGAAATTAATATCTGTGTTTACCTTTTAGCTGGATTCAGACATGTTCCTCTGCCTGTTGCTGCTCCCTCTCTCTCCTCGTCCACTCTTCAATTTCAATGAGCTCTGCATCCGTGTACGTCCGTGTACTACGTGTTCAAATAAATACGGGTGGTCATCAAATTCAAATGGCTCATCCAGATCCAGTTGGTCAAAAATTCAGGTGAAAATTCAGCCATGACTACTCCAAACAGAGTAACTCCTCGCGTTTATAAGGTCACTCCAGCGGTAACTTCCTGCAACAACTCAAATCTCGCGAGACGTGATATTTCAGAGCCAGACTTTCACTCTCTGAGTGAGTGTTTTGACTTGCCACAACAAACATGTACGAACTTTACCCGATTTTAACCAGCTGGATCTGGATGAGCCATTTGAATTTGATGACCGCCCGTATTTATTTGAACACGGAGTACACGGACGTACACGGACCCAGGGCTCATTGAAATTGAAGAGTGGACGAGGAGAGAGAGGGAGCAGCAACAGGCAGAGGAACATGTCCGAATCCTGCTAAAAGTTAAACACAGACATTCATTTCTCCTTTTCCTTTCCGAGCCTATCTGTGTGATAAAAACGCACTTTTAGTGGACGTATTTTGACATTGTTTGACGCTGTCTGAGTGCCCTGTTATTTAATATAGTGCACGCTCACGGGCTGCAGGCAGGTCAGCCCTAGCTTCGTAATGGAGAAATGTCAAATATTGAACATCCTATCACTCATTTAGATAAAAGTAGATTGGAAAATAGGGCCCAGGTTGAAAAAACATTAGTTACCCTTTAAGAGACCTTTAAGCTCCGTCTCACGCACGCAGCAGGTGCTCCAGCGGACTGATTTTTGGGTAGCGTATGTTACATATTTGTTGCACTGTAAAGCCCTGGGTTGGATAGAATTTTAACAAATCAGAATGTAACATAAAATGCTGCATGTGAATAAAACTTGTTCTCTTGTTGAAATTAAGTAAATCATATGAATGAAAGTTGAGCTGAGAGACTCAGACAACTGAAACTGATGCGAAAGAACAACTGTTGGTCTTGCTAAACCTCAAAAACACACTGTCCACTTGTGATAATTGAGTCATTTTCCAGAGTGATGTTTCTTTTATTTGACAAATGATGCTTGGCTGAGCACAAACACCAGCCTGCACATCAACCAAACAGCAGCCAACACTTTCATTTTTGCCATTAATATTAATTAGCTACATCTGAAATAGTTTTTTATTTAAACTAGTAAAAGATTTAAATAAAGTGCAGTCTGTTGTCTGGAAAATGAAGAGTTGATAATGCTGCAGTTTTTTAATAACATTTATTTTAATGTTTGGACTTGGAATGAGATCAAATCAAGGCTGTCAAAAATCAAGCCTGAGGTCACCAGAATCATAATTCAACATTAACTGGTCAGAGTCATGTGAGTCACGTCCACACCTCTTGAACATATTAGAATGGGTTAAACATGCCTGTTTTTAATGAAAACGTCTCACCATAGGAGCATGTGTTACAGTATACAAATTATCTAAAGCCACAAATGAAATCGTTCTCTCCAATTTCTGATTCTCAACCTTCCTCCATCTTTCTCTCCATTCCACTTTCATCCTGTCACATTAAATGTTTCTGTAATTGTTACTGTGATAAGATCTGATTTAACTAAATTACATTTAGACCTGACAGGAAAATGTGTCCCCAGCATACAAATTGGAATTAACTTCTGCAGAAGCAGACTGCAGCACAGGCCTCTTCACATCATGCAGGTTAATCTTCCATCTGTGTTTTGTAAACAAGCTACCACAACTGTCTGGATCTTTCTCTGTGGGACGCTGATACACTAACAGTGTTATATTAATTTTCAGCGTTCCCAACTCCTGCCTTTTCCGATTTAGAACTTTTACTTTAATTCTCTGTATTCATTACTCTCTCTATCTCACACACACACACACACACACACACACACACACACACACACACACACACACACCAACCTGGCAGTGTCTGATGAAGAGCGCAGCTACGATGAAGCTTAGGACCAGTGATCCCAGTATCATGGAGTTACAGAACTGGAGGAGCCACACACTCAGCAGACTGCTCACTTGAACCAGGTACATAGTGGTCACCTAGAGAAACGCATACATAGTGTTATGAAACTTAAGCCAGTATCCTACATGTCACATGGCTGCAGACACCAGCAAAAAAAAAGTATACTGTTGGGGTTTCCGTGAACTTACAAGTTGTAACACTGCATCATAGGGCTATTCAAGTCCACAAATTGAATTTAGTTTTGGCCATTAGTGGAGATATGAAATGGAAACCTCCAAACATCAGACATAAATCTCAAATGTTTCATCTTTGGAATAGACTTGTGAAGATGTCTGATCAGACACTGACTAAAAAGATATTTAATTTAGGACAATTTGCACGGTCATCTCTGGGCTAATGAGTTGAAATACTTATTTTATTTGAACACTTTGTCATTAATTTTCCAGAACAAGTTACTTTGTGATATTAAGAAGATTAGGATCAAAACGTTTCTCTTGTACGCCTCTGCGAACCAGTCAAGTTGCACTTAAAGTTTACATCTTGCCGCCAGCAGCACAGAAGATCTATACAATCAGCACAGTTTTAGGGTGGACACCTAAGATTAGCTTCACTAATTCAGTATCTGACCAAATGTCTCTCCTTCTGTTTCTGAGCTCCTGTTCCTAAGCTAAATGACATTGAGTAATGGCCAGAAAAGTGTTTTTGCAGAATATTATGATGTAAGAGTAAAGTTGACCTTTGACCTTTTGGATATATAATGTCATCACTTCATCATTTTATACTATTAGAGATTTGTGTGAAATTCTGTCATAATTAGCATACAAATTCCTGGGCTATGGCTAAAACATGTTTTGTGTGGTAAAAATAACCTTGACCTCTGACCTTTCACCACCAAATTCTAATCAGTTCATTTTTGAGTCCAGGTGGATGCTTCTGCCAAATTTGAGGAAATTCCCACAAGGCCTTCTTTAGATATCGCATTCACAAGAGTGAGACAGACGCAAGGTCACAATGACCTTTAGCCTGGTAAGACCATCCTGATGACGTGAGCTCAACATGCAGGAGTGCTCGCCTCGACAGACAAACTCCTTCAGCCAATCAGCATAACAAAACACCAGGGAACATCTTCACCACCAACAGAGCCAGTTGATAAATCACGTTTTTGACAAATCCAGACAGAAGAATGGCGAAAATGTCTCTTCCTCTGAGAAACTCTGCAGGTGCATATTCTTGTTCTTTTTTAATTGTTCCTATTGACTCTATTTCTGCAGTACCTTCACTTGTTGCTGTGTTTACTCTAATAACATTAGAGTTAGCGCTTTCTGCTTCGGAAGCTGCCGTTACTGCTCTGCAAGCTGCAGTTTGCATTTCACTTAATCAACTACAATGCAGTTCCTGATTGGCTGCGTACATTGTCAACTACGGTGCGGATCCCTGATTGGCCCCAATTGGAATTTAATTTCTGGAAATGAGGTAACACAGAGTCCAGGCTGATACAGAGACCAAAACAGAATGTTGAGCTCACATCATCAGGATGGTCTTACCAGGCTAATTTGACCTTTGACCATCAAAAGGTAATCAGTTCACCCTTGAGTCCAAGTGACGTTTGTGCCAAATTTAAAAACATTCCCTCAAGGCATTCTTGTGATATCACTTCTACAAGAGTGGGATGTACAGATGAACAGATGTAATCACTATGTTTTTTGGACAACCCAAAAACATTGTGACTCTGTCCCAAAATTGCAAACTTACTACAGTGTAGAACTTGATGTGAAGTATGATTAAACAAAAGACAAAAGATCTCTATGGGCACAGTTACGCTCAGGAACATTGCCATCAGCTCCTGAAACCGGCAGCTTTGCTTCCACTCAGACACAGACAGACTTCTTTTGTTGTGTGAGCGAGATAAAATTGAGAATTAAGTTCATTTTACTGAGGAAATTTTGAGGAAATAAGGATGTGCTTTAAAGTAAAATGATATCAATTATGTGGATTACGTCTGGCTGGATGACTGTGAAAAACCTGAGTTGTGCTTCAGAAAAGGAATCTTTTTTGTGGCAGATTTTATTCACGAAGCTTGGGATAGAAAAATATTTTGATTAAGACTGGGTTTTAAAGGTCTAGTGTGGAGGATTTAGTGGCATCTAGGGGTAAGATTGCAACATTGCAAGCATGTAGAAGAACTATGGTGGAAAACACAACAACGCCATTGGCCCTATCTAGAGCCAGTGGGGGTTTTTTTTGTTTGTTTGTTTTGGGCTGGGAAACAACATGGCGGACACCATGAGCTGACACCAGAGGACCAGCTCTGTATGTAGAAAAACAGCTCATTCTGAGGTAGTAGAAACACAGTGATTCTTAGTTTCAACTCATTTTAAACTAATAAAAGCATAGATATAAATATTATAAAACATTTCTGCCAATATTTCCCCTAAATCCTACACACTGGACCTTTAAAATAACCTGTAATTGTATATTAAAATGAAATGTTTAACCACTGCAACTGTACTTTTGGTGTCTTGAAAACCCATGAGGGTTAGGAACTTAAGGTCAATCAATCAGTCAATTCATTAAGTGTATAGTATAGAAATTCCTCCTAACAGTGGCAAAGAGAGGTGAGAAGAGGGAAGAAGTTGTGACTGAATGCTTAAGTTACAGCACTAAAGCAACCACTTATTTAGTTTATGCACTTGCCAAGCAATATTTATTCAGCTGAATCGGCACCATTTTGGGGTCCAGTATCCAGTTCGCATTATATTTCCATGGAATTGATTCTTTAGGAATCTGGTCTGTCTTGTAGCCATACCTGTGTAGTTGTTAAAAAGTCGACACAGTCCAGAGTGTATATGATGAGAGCCTGAACAAGCAGGATGAACTGGTTGAACTGCCACGTTAGACAGAAACAGAACGTTGTCACGTACATCAACCACACCATCACCTTCTGAGGAGGGAAACACACACACCAACACACTGGGATTAGATACTTAAACATGTCACCAACTGCATATATATATGCATTCCTACTGTTCTGCTGCCTCCTCCAGAGATGGAGGATTTTTAAGCAGACGGATTGGGTGTCAAGGCCAATCGATGTGCTCAATAGCTTTGATTTAGTGTGGGTTTGTGTGTACCTGCTGTAAGGAGGTGAGCTGAGGCCTGAGGTAACAGGTGATAGCAGCGACCTGCAGCGCTAGGAAGGGTAAAGACCAGTTCTCTCTGAGGGAGATGGTGAACTCCACGCGAGTGGTATCTACCCTGATAGGAGGGAGAGAGAGTAAAGGAAAATCAATTTTAAAAGTCACATAATATCAAAATGTCCAACTCACAACCAAGAACTAAACAAAGTAAAACACACTGCACTGTTACAACTTCCTGTTGTTAGTGCTGACGCTGTAAAACAACCACAGGAGTTAAGACAAGGTGAAGGGTTGACAGAATAGCCAGAGGCTGACAGATCAAAGTGAATGTCATAGTCTGTGGTCTCCACAGCTGTTGTACAGCCTGACTGCAGTGGGCATAAATGAGCCCCTGAAGCACACTGTTTTACACCTGGGTGAGATGACCTGGTGACTGACTGAGCTGTTCATCTGCCACAGCTCATCATGTAGAGGATGAGAGGCATCATCTAGGAGGGTTTTGATTTTGTCACTGACTACAGACTGTCCAGTTCCAGCCTGACCACAGAGCTGACCTTCCTGAGCAGCCTGTTGAGTCTGCTGGCCTCACCAGCCTTGATGCCTCCTTGCCAGCAGATCAGGCCCATCATGATACCAGAAATTTTGTAATTGATACCAATACCAGTGAAATCTCAGGACTCTCAATACCCTATTCAAAACAAAACAATAAATACCATATACTTAACCATAGACTCCTTTACTAAAACCTAGGGATGCGCGAGATTAGTCTGAGTTGTCTAAACAATTAAACATCTGCCCCCTTGCTAGTCGGCACCAGAAATATTAGATGGTCAAACCAATAAGTGTTTTATTCATGTACAAGGCAGCTTAAAGGACAACTTCGGTATTTTTCAACCTGGGCCCTATTTCCCCATGTGTATGTGTGCGTATGATTCATGGGTACAACTCGTTCTAAAATTGGAGGCAGGCTTGCCGCTGCCTGTCATTCGTTTCATCCCATCCCACACTTCCTTCACACTGTTCTGTCCCATTTTGACCTCAATCTTCTCCCTGTAGTTGTTTTTGACCTGTCTCAGTTTCCTCTTTACCTCCTAGCAGTACACTGCAGTATACAAGGTTCCAGTGAGTTTCAAGTGGAATACTAATATGCCTCCAACTCTGCTGTTGTCTTTTTGATCATGGTAAGTTTTCTGAAGTTGTAAAAAATTCAACATTTTGGGAAATATGCTAATTCCTTTTTTGTTAGAGTTTGATGAAAATGCTGATACCACTCTCATGTCTGTAAGACTGGAAACAGGGGAAAACAGCTAGCCTGCCTCTGTCCAAAGATAACAAATTCTGACTGCCAACAACTTCGAAAGTTGACTGATCAACACGCCATCTCATTTAATCTGCACACAAACAGAAATGCAGGATATGACAAGTTGTGATTTTACAGGATTTACATGCTGTAAATATGTTTTGGACGGTGACTTCCAGGAAGACTGTCTTTGTCTTTCACATACATAAATGTTGATGTTACTTCAAAACAACACAGCAAGCTGCTCATTTCCAGTTTGACAGTCTCCTTTCTGTCACCGGCTACTGCAGACAGGACACAGATTTAGTATGTGTGCAAAGGATCAAATCTTTAACCCATTCAGTACAACAGACTGAATCATTTACCAAGTGTTTACTCCTCTAATACCAGAATAAAAGCTTCAGTAGGCGTTAATGACAAGCCCTTGATGGCATTGGCTGGTGGTGAAGTGCACATGTTAAAGGCACACTTCACCAACAATTTGATCATTTGTATACCAATTACTCACTCTGTGTTATGTTGAATTTGTGAAGAAAACCTCTGTTTGTTTTTTTGTTTTGTTTTTTTGCATGCCTCTGTTATGAACAAAAAATCAAAAAACTGAGAAAATTCTTGATTAATTGAAGTCATTGGGGACCGTGTTCAACAATAGCAAAACTACATATCAAAACATCCATTTACAAACAACAACTCGCGCAGTATAATCCAAGTTTCATTTATCCAGCGAATGCTCAGTACTCCCAACACATGCATTTTTTCTAAGACCTTACTATTTAAAACACTTCCAAATACGAGTGCACACACCTGCTCAGGTGCGCTACTGATCTGTACTTTTTTATGCACAAGTATTTTAAATTGCAAGTGAAAATGTAGCAAAAAAATGCTTCCAAAAGTTTGGAATGAAACGTTTGGATTTATTTGCATTTTTTTCGTCTCGTCTCGTCGTCCTCCGCTTATCCGGGTCCGGGTCGCGGGGGCAGCAGCCTCAGCAAAGAAGCCCAGACAGTCCTCTCCCCAGCAACCTCTGTCAGCTCTTCCGAGGGAACCCCGAGGCGTTCCCAGTCCAGCCGGGTGATGTAATCCCTCCAGCGTGTCCTGGGGCGGCCCCGAGGTCTCCTCCCGGTTGGACATGCCCGACACACCTCCCAAGGGAGGCGTCCGGGAGGCATCCTTACCAGATGCCCGAACCATCTCAACTGGCTCCTCTCGATGTGGAGGAGCAGCGGCTCTACTCCGAGTCCCTCCCGGATGTCCGAGCTCCTCACCCTATCTCTAAGGCTGAGCCCAGCCACCCTGCGGAGCAAAATCATTTCAGCCGCTTGTACTCGCGATCTCGTTCTTTTGGTCACTACCCAAAGCTCGTGACCATAGGTGAGGGTTGGAACGTAGATCGACCAGTAAATCGAGAGCTTCGCTTTCTGGCTAAGCTCACTCTTCACCACAACGGACCGGTTAAGCGTCCGTATCACTGCTGACGCCGCCCAATCCGCCTGTCAATCTCCCGCTCCATCCTACCCCCACTTGTGAACAAGATCCCGAGATACTTAAACTCCTCCACCTGAGGCAGGACCTCCCCCCCGACCTGGAGTGGGCAATCCACCCTTTTCCAGCTGAGGACCATGGCCTCAGACTTGGAGGTGCTGATTCTCATCCCAGCCGCTTCACACTCGGCTGCGAACCGTCCCAGCGAGAGCTGGAGGTCACTGTTCGATGGAGCTAGGAGCACCACGTCATCCGCAAATAGCAGGGACGAGATCCCCCCGTCACCAAACCTGACACCCTCCACCCCTTGGCTGCGCCTAGAAATTCTGTCCATGAAAGTTATGAACAGAACCAGTGACAAAGGGCAGCCCTGGCGAAGTCCAACCCTCACCGGGAACAGGTCCGACTTACTGCCAGCCACACGAACCAGACTCATGCTCCTTCGGTACAGGGACTGGATGGCCCTTAGCAGAGGGCCACCAACCCCATACTCCCAGAGCACCACCCACAGGATGCCCCTGGGGACACGGTCGTAAGCCTTCTCCAAATCCACAAAATACATGTGGACTGGTTGGGCGAACTCCTATGCCCCCTCCAGCACCCTGGCGAGGGTAAAGAGCTGGTCCACGGTTCCGCGTCCCGGACGAAAACATCCTCAAACATCCTCAATCCGAGGTTCAACTATCGACCGGACCCTCTTCTCCAGCACCCTGGCGTAGACCTTACCGGGTAGGCTGAGGAGTGTGATCCCCCTGTAGTTGGAACATACCCTCTGGTCCCCTTTCTTGAAGATGGGGACCACCACCCCGGTCTGCCACTCCAGAGGCACTGCCCCCGATGTCCACGCAATGTTGCAGAGGCGTGTCAGCCAGGACAGCCCTACAACATCCAGAGCCTTGAGATATCCAGGGCGAATCTCATCCACCCCTGGAGCTCCGCCGCCGCGTAGTTCCTTCACTACCTCGGCGACTTCTGCCCCCGAAATTGGACGACCCGCCCCCGAGACCCCCGGCTCTGTTTCCTCACTGGAATATGTGTTGGTGGAATTGAGGAGCTCCTCAAAGTATTCCTTCTACCGCCCGACAATGTCCCCAGTTGACGTCAGCAGCTCCCCGCCCCCACTGTAAACAGTGTGAGCAAGTTGATAAATCAGTTGAAAGATTTTTGTATTTAAAAAAAACAAAAACTGTTTAGGGCCTCTGAGGCCTCTCTCACCCCTTGGTTTTGTCTTTTAACGCAGCTAGAGGCGAGTGAGTGGCGGCTTATGCTGCTGGAGCACCACCTTACACTGTGATGTTCCTCAAGAAAGGGAAATTGGTTTCCAAAACAGAAAGGGAAGAAAGAAAAGAGAAAGAAAGCAAACTGAGAGAAAACAGCTTCTGACTGATGTTTTTCATAAGGACTGCAGAAGAACTAAAGGACAGGCATTTTTCAGCAGTTGTGGGAGGCTCTACAGAGGCACACATTTCCTGGCTGCAAGGTCGTTAATTAGGTCACTATGACAGCTTCTGAGCGAGTTGTGCACTGATGCTGATGTTCCTGTCCCTTGTTGAACGCAGGTATGTTTTAATGAGCTTAAGTTTCAAAAAAGATCGCTCAGCAGGGGGAAGTGACAGAGTTAATAACTGTTCTAATCACCTGCAAGTGTGAGCGCACCGCTCAGCCCGGTGCTGCTGCTGCACTGTTCACTGAACCCTGCAGCAGCACAGCTCAAACCATGCTGTGTCTGAGAGGGCCTTGTCTGAGAGAGTTAATGCAATACATAAGATTTTGACTGATGATAATCATATTGGGCTGTTTTGCTGCTCCCTCTGAGACTGGTGCCCTACGCACAGCATGCGATGCGTTTGCCCGTAGGCTATAAGCAGGTGAAGAAGCTGATATCAGTTCTGTATGGTTCATGTTTGGGTACAGTTGTTGGCTCAATTATTTAAAAAAAAAAAAAAAAAAGGTCCATGTAACTAACGGCACTTGGTTTACTACATAAAACTACTTAAGCCTGTTCACATGAGAACAAATCATGATGGATCCAATGAAGTTTCCTATCAGTTTTGTCATTTACTGAATGAGGACACTGTTGAATTCATATTTGGCACACACGTTTCTGATTTTGCAGGTGAAGTGCTGTGCTGGTGTTTCATCCTCTAAGCAGCTTGCATTAAAGAAGGATCAGGGAGGCTTGCAGTTTAGCAGCATTTTTTTTTCTTTTATTTAACCACAAGGGGAAAGAACACATCTTTAAAAACATTCACACCCAACATAAAAGAATTAGAATCTATTAAATTGCCTCGTTCACTCAAAATGTTGCAGCTAAAATGGCTCATTAAAATTATTTATTTTCCTCGTGTAGAAGAAATCATGACTCAACGTCACCTTTACTGCACTGCTGTCTTAATGAGGACCCTGTGCATGCTTAATCTGTTAATTCATTTCATAAAACGTCTTACAAAGTGAAACAAAAAGATATGTATTTAATAAAAGCTTATGACTACTCTAAAAGTGGGATACTACTTTAAAAAGTGATTTCTAAAAATGGGCAAGAAAAAGGAAAGTTGTCTTTTTTTGTTTTGTTTTCCAGAATGCGAGACAAAACTATGATCTGGGACTAGGGCTGCCACTAACGGTTATTTTTATTGTCGACTAATCTGTCGATTATTTCTTCGATTAGTCGACTAATCATGTCATCAAAAAATGTGTTAAAATGTTGAAAAATGTCGGTCTGTCTCGCCCAAACCCCAAAATTACGTCATCTAATGTCTTGTTTCATACTCACGCCGAAGGGTTTTAGTTCACTGTCACGGGAGAGTGTAAAGCTGCCAATATCTGAACTTAAGAAGCTGCAGTAAGAGTATTTTCAGGTACTTTTATAGTACTTTTCTATGAAAAATGATTCAAACTGATTAGTCGACTACTAAAATAGTCACCGATTATTTTAAAAGTCGATTAGTCATCGATTAGTCGACTAATCGTGGCAGCCCTATCTGGGACACATGAATTTTGCATGCAACTACAAGATTATTTCAGGAGATTTCTCTCCTGTAATAAACACATTCCTCCATGGGAGAAAATAATGTTGTGTAATAATGATTATCAAAGCGTACAAGGAAATACATAATTTCGGCAAAATATCAAAGGTTGACCACTAATGATTATAAATATAATTTTTCAAAAGCCGGAAAAAGTGTCTACTGCCAAGATTTCAGATAGTGATTGAAAAAACATGTAAAAAGTAAAATTGAAAATTACAAAACAAATTGACAAATTCTTGGAAATGGAAGAAAATTTTCGTAAATCACACCCTAGTACATCCAAATAAGCAGTTACTTAAATGTCATATATGTTGGAGAGAGCATGGATCATTTGATGCTGATCACTTGCATAGTTTTTGGAAATGTCAGAAAATGGTATCTTAAGTATTACAGCAAATACTAAGATTTGACAGCCCTCTGAGCTGTATAGCACTTTCTCTGTTATATCTTAAAATAGCAGGTAAAAAAAGGCCATTATGGGGAATTACAAAAAACACTAGCTTCTCAGACACAGCACCAACAGCTAACAACTATCAAAGATGCACATCTTCAGATTCAAAGATGCTTAACTTAAATAAGACGGGGGAAATTATTATCTGACATTATTCACTCAAAATGGCAACACTGGAATAGAAATACTACTGAATCCCCCAACAGGACTGCATGAATGATCAAAAACTTGTGGATGTATTTTCCAAATATTTTTTTAGTTGATAAAGTTTAAGGTATGGTGGTTAGCACTGTCGCCTCACAGCAAGAGGGTTGCCGGTTCGATCCCGGGTGTGGGAGCCCTTCTGTGCGGAGTTTGCATGTTCTCCCCGTGTCAGCGTGGGTTCTCTCTGGGCACTCCGGCTTCCTCCCACAGTCCAAAGACATGCAGATTGGGGACTAGGTTAATTGATAACTCTAAATTGTCCATAGGTGTGAATGTGAGCGTGAATGGTTGTCTGTCTCTATTTGTCAGCCCTGCGATAGTCTGGCAACCTGTCCAGGGTGTACCCTGCCTCTCGCCCAATGTCAGCTGGGATAGGCTCCAGCCCCCCCGCGACCCTCAAGAGGATGAAGCAGTTAGAAGATAAAGTTTAAAGATGCCCTGCAAAGTTTTGATTTACATTGACTGTTACTAACCAATGCATTGTTTGTATCTCTAAGGTCTGACAAATACAAAGTATTAATTTCCCTCCACATAAGACATTACAAACACAATTTCTCCTGAAAGTTTGAAACCTGCATTGTTTACACCCTTGCTTACTTGCTTGCAGTCTTTTCACTACAGAAATGTTATAATTAAGTAAGTAGGAAGATGTCTGAAGTGACTTTCAACTGAAAAATAACTTTTTAAGATGTCTGTGAAGATTCTCACCCCCAAGTGGATAGTGCCAGCGCCCAGGGCTTGACACTAACTTTTTTCCCAAGGAGCACATGTGCTCCTAAATTGAAAAAGTAAGGAGCGCACAAAAAACTTTGGGGCACAATGTAAATTGATCAAATAATGTGTTTTCCGTAATAAACGTGATGCAAATAGACATTTACAAGCTAAATTATTTAATGAATTTGTATACAAAATGTACAGAAAGGTAAAATCATCAAGTTTTGAAAAAGTATTGCAATTTAATTTTGTCTTTAATGTTATTATCTTATATATATTATCGTTGCAATATGATTATCTTGTATAATGTTATTACTATCCTAAAACATTCTCCAGCTCCTCTGAAACTCTGCAGGACTTATTTCCACCCTGCCCAGCAGCGGTACCGTGGCAAACGGTCCCTAACTGCGGGGAGAACGGAGCAGACTTCGCCGGAGGTCCGCCACTTTTCCCGGTCCCTCTTCTCCGCCACACTTTGACTTATTCCCACCCAGCCGACAGCCTGACCGTGGAGAACGGTCCCTAACTGCGGGGAGAACGGAGCAGGCTTCCTCGGAGGTCCGCCGCTTCTCCCAGTCCCTCGTCTCTGCCACACTTTGACTAAAGCCTCTTTCACACAGAGCATGATTTTCGCGGCGCCCACCGCGGGGTAGGGCGCAGAGCAAGCGGAGAGCAAGGCGCGCAAGACAGGATTTGGGGGAGTACAGGCTCGTTCAGGAGCTACAGCTCCATGGTGACCGCTTCCGTGTCTACTTCAGGCTCTTCTCTGCTATTGCACGTGCCGAGGTGTCGTCACAGCGCGTTGCAGTGAAATTAAAAAAATTTCAATTCGAGCGCAGGCTGGCGGCGGCCGCGGCATGTGCCCTCTCACGCGCCGCTCAGCTCGGCGGCAGAGCGGTGTGCTCTTGCGCCGCGGTAGCACATACACAATGAATGGGTTCGTCGGCGGAGGTCTGCGCTTTACGCGCTCTGTGTGAAAAGGGCTTTATTTCCACCCTGCCCAGCAGCAGTACCGTGGCGAACAGTCCCTAACTGTGGGGAGAACAGAGCAGGCTTCACCGTAGGTCCGCCGCTTCCTCCACACTTTGACTTATTTCCACGCTGCCGACAGTGGGAGTTATATATTTATTGTGCCGACAGTGGCTTGGAAAACCGCCCATAACCGTGTCACACCTCCAACATTTGCGGTTAGATTATCATATTTTTTTACTGACAAAAATATAGGCTGCTTCGGCTGATTTTTTTATGAGCACATGTGCCCCTAAATATTTTTTACAGTTCGCACACATCTATTTTTAGTCGCAAATGCGAGTGAAACGCTCGCACTGTCAAGCCCTGCCAGCGCCTAGGGTGATTGCGGAGTCATAAAATCGTGCCGTGACTTGGCCGACAGACATGACAGACTACACGATGGTCCACACCAATCAGCCCCGGTAGTCCTTCACGATGTGTGTGATGTCAATGGTTATTCTTGTCCTATTTTTATTAGAATTACTGTTATTTCAGTCACTGTCTGTTCATGTGCCAGCTGAAATGTTATTGTAGTAACGAAATAAGGGCCACCAGATGACAGGAACTACATTTGAAGTACGCAAACATACAAGTCACTGAATCCTACACAAGTTCCTGCAAATTTTTCACAATAAAAGCCTATTTAGAAATGAAGGGATTCTCTCAACCAAAGTTATAAGGGGCTTTTAATTTGAAACAGACACAGGAAGTGTTGAGTTCAAAATGACGGTGCGATGCATTAACTTTATCAAGGCAAACGGGGGGGCGGATAAAAAGTAAAACTAGAAAATTACAGAGGGAATAATAAATACTAGAAACGGCCTGTTTATAATGTAGTCTGTGTCAAATGAAGCTGGTAGCCTCTGCAGTTGTGGTAAGTAAAAGCCACTATTTTTTAATTTTCTTACTTTATGTCCGTCTCAAGTATGAAGAAGTAACATTGTTTGCTAGAATAATGCTAATGACAGTACTCACCGGGTTGATAAAGTGCCTCTGCTGTTTCACACCATCATTTTTCCCCTTTCTCTGTCATGGTAAAATCCCTACAGGAACTATCTTAAAGGCTTGGGTACTGATGACATACAGTTGTCTACGGCAGCAGATATCTGTGTTCCTATTGGCCAAAGTGACAGCTGTGACTGGAGCAGTCATGAAAGACAAAAAGAAAATCAAACATGCTAGACTTTCTGTTAGAACGTCATGAGTCGTCCCATACGTGGCGTCGGTTGTCGTTTACTATGACACACTACACGAGACGAAACGATGGATTATCGCGTACGACACTCATTGTCGTTCACGATCCATGCCGACACCATACGTTGCTGTGTCGCGTTGCTGTGTTGGGCTAGATTAGATAGATACTAGATAGTTAGATACAAGTATGAACCTGAAAATAAGCATGATGCGTCCCCTTTCATAGGAAAAGAGGGACGCATGTGGTATTAATGGAAGTTGTTTTGTTTTTTGCAATTTTTCATTTTTACAATTTTTTTGTACGCACTCCTGTCACAAAATAAGCAGCAGCTGTTGCAGTGATACTACAATCTAAAGGGCCCTAACACACCAAGCTGATCATTGGCCATCGCTCAAAGTTGGGCCATTGGTGAGCGTCTGACGCCCTTGAAAAAGTGGTGTTTCCCGCACCAATGGCCCTCGTCGGCTGTAGTTGGCCTTTTTTCCGCCAAATCAGCATGTTGAATCAGCATCGGCACAGCGGAGCCCAATGGGAAATGAAATCATTCTGATTGGCAGTTCAGCTCAGCTTGTAAGAACAGAAATGGAAGTGACAAATGTGAACAAGGAACTGAAGTCCAAAAGGGAGTGCAGCTGAAACAAACTTGTTATGAAGTAAGATTGTTTATGTTCAGCTATCAAGCTCTTTAGCAGAAACGTTTTATGATAGTTTTTTATTGTTGACTGGTGCACGGTAAATATGCTTTTCACTGGATTGTGACGTTAATGTGCTAACTGGCTAACTAGCGTCAAGACAGTCTTTTAGTTTCCCTTTTTGAATGGGGATTACAAACAACCACTTTCTGCTGGTATGGAGGGGTATATCCTATCACACAGGTGCAGAACACATGGGCTTGTTGGCCATTGGTTTGGTGTGTTCATGTGCAACTTTTTGGCTGAGACACGGCAATCAGAGGCGACGCAGCAGGGGGCTCTCGTCGCCGCTAGTTCTCCAATGACGGTCTGGTGTGTCTGGCTCTTAGAAAGTGTTTACACAGACAGAATTGTGAGGCTTTATATATATTATATGTATATATATATATATATATATATATATATGTATATATATATATATACATATATATACACACACATAGATCTGTCAAGCTTGTGTGGGGATCCTAAATAAGGAAATAAACCCCATCTTATCCAGACATGTAAAACTGCCAGAACATTTACAAAGCCATGTTCATGTCTGCACTTCCACTGACCCCAGTTCCATTGGCTCACGCACACACATGAACACATTGTTTACCCACCTGTTGAGGATGTACCAGACCCCAGTGAGCATACCAGCCAGCCAGGAACCAGACAGGAGCCATGCTATGAGGTACAGAGCAATCACATACACCGCTTGGAGCGAGAACACTGTGTAAATATAGAAATACACTGGCTCCAGATACGACTGGAACACACAAACACACACACACACACACACACACACACACACACACACACGCACAAATAAACCATTACTTCATTAGGCATTAAATGCTGTAAATGAACATAGAGAGTTAAATGCAATGACAGCGACTGACTCAGGCACTCAGGAACACTGAGGCATTTTCCAGAGTTTGGTCTGATATGTCACTTCCCAGCAATCTTGTCACAGTGAGATCTCTGAGGAAGTTAAGTAACTGTTTCTCAGTTAATTGATATGCCAATACAGGAACCTTTTCCTCCAGTGTGACAAGTGCAAGTGTACCAAGCCATGTCAGCTATAAAGACCAAAATGTAAAATGCCACAGCATCTCAAATGCCTGACAGGCTCCTAATATGACTACTTTTCATAATAGTACCAGGAACTTGAAGGTGACTGAAGCAACTTTTCACCACTATATAACTCAGGGTCTTTTTGAAAACCCTGTTACACACAACTACTAAAGATCAGAATAAGGTTACGTAATACTGAAAAGTGATGTAAACTTCCCCAAATCCAATAAAGAGCAGGACAGAGCTGCTGACGTTAGCCTAAACCTTGATAGCAATTAAGACAGCTTCCACACAGTAGGGATATATCACACTGACATTGCATGATTTGGTCATGAATGTTTGTTTTAAAGCATGGCAAATAATACGACAAAATACAGTCTTGGAGTGTGATATTATTTTTACATTTTTCACACTTTGGGAATGCTTTATTTCACGGGCCAAAATGACAAGAAAAGTCACAGAGACAGTCAATCACATTGAAGTGTGGCGGTCATTACTCTAATCTTTTGTGTTTTACAAGCCAATTGTAAATAGCTGACAGCTGAGTGATGTGTTACCTGTATGGGCAACAGTCTGTAGAGAACACTGAGAAAGACCTCTTGGTAGATATTCATTCGCTGTAGGAGATTAATGGTCCTCTTAGATTCTGTCAAGTTGTCATGGATCAATTCTGAGAGCCCTGGAAACACACACACATACACACACAATTTAGAAATGCCACCATTTCTTCACAGTGACACAGACTGATTTTAACAATTATTATTGGAGGATGAATGTTTCTTAAAGCTGTCTTTGCTCATTTACAGGGTATGGTGCTGCTTTTAAAGAACAATAACTGTTTGAAATGTCTGTCAACCACTAAAAACACATAATATTCTGATTGAATTTAATTCTGTAATTGCTGAGAGGACAATGGATGCCTGAACCCATCAGTGTAACTATCCTTGGAAGCCCTCAAACATAAATCCCTCTGCTCAAATAAAAATTACTAAGTACTGCTGTACTGCCTTTTTTAATAAAAAAAAATAACTAAATATGTCAGGGCTTCCCATCCTGCAGTGTTTTATAGCACCCTCACCTGAAGGCAGCCTGTAAAGCCCATTAATCTCCACTAACATCATGAAAAAAATAATGAAAAACTAAAACTAAAATTACAGCCTTGCACTTGTATGCCTCCATAATCCCATCAAGTTGCAGTTACAGTATACATCCATGTCTGTGAAAACATGAATGCTTCACATATATCCTACCCCTGCCTGCACAGTCATTAGCACAGTTTCAAGGTAGGCACACAAGATTAGCGTCACCAATTCAATATCTGGCCAAATGTCTCTTCTCTGTTCCTGAGATATGACGTCGAGTAATGGCCAGAAAAGTATTTTAGCAGAACATTATGATGTAACAGTGAAGCTGACCTCTGACCTTTGGGATATAAAATGTCATTACTTCATCATTAAATGCTATTAGTTATGACCAAAAATCGTGTTTTGTGAGGTCACAGTGACTTTGACCTTTGACTTTTTGACACCATGACCTTGACAGAGGCAAGGTCATGGTGACCTTGAACTCTGACCATCAAAAAATTCATCCTTGAGTCCAAATGGAAATTATGTGCCAAATTTGAAGAAATTCTCTTAAGGAGTTCTTGAGAAATCACATTCACAAGAATGGGACAGATGGACGGACGGACATAATGCCTCCCACCACGGCTATCACCTGCACAGCAACATAAAAAGGTGAGGAGCTATTTCATACAGCAAATGTCATATATAATTGAGTGTAGCTGTCATTTACACCATAATTTACTAAATAAAGTGATCATGAGAGAAGATGAGTCATGATCTAGGTGGCATACTGCCTCTGTTAAACAACTTCCTGCAGGAAATCCTGTAGAAGGATAATAATAATAATAGTAACTTTATTTATATAGCACCTTTCAAAAACGAGTTACAAGGTGCTGTACAACAGAGATAAAACATATCACATACAATACAATTGCCAGCATAAAAAACCACCAAGAGAAATAAAATTGGCCTTAAAAAATTAACTTAAAAACACCCATCCCCAACAAAGTAAACATACAGTACAGCAATAATAAAACAGGATTAAGAGAAGGCCAATCGAAAAAAGTGAGTCTTTAGAAGAGATTTAAAAGAATCCACTGAGCTTGATGGGGAAGTTCTTCCCAATAAGCTTTAAAGCCACTGTATGGGCAAGGCAATATTTTTACCGTTTACAGTGGATCCCTACTGACTACTTACATGTGACAGATGTTGCCCTTAGTGAATAACCCACAGAGAATTATCACCTTACTTTGCAATTACCCTCAGCTTTAGAGTGTTTTATCCTCTTTCAGCCTGCTGTTTTAGCTTGACGACTGCTACTTTAATATTCCAGTTCACTCTCACCACTCTCATCAACACTGTTTTACGCTGTAGCAAGCAGCCAACTAGAACTACCACCTTGTGATTGTATGCCTCCTCCAACCAGTCAAGTTGCAATTTTCATTAATGTCTGTCCAGACTCATATGTAGTAGACAACCATAAACAACCCTTCAAATATGGATGTTGCTGCAAATAAGCTACAAATTCTTAAACCTGGATGCGTCACACTCATCTTCAATATGGCAGCAGAAAAGATCTACACAATCAGTACAGTTTTAAGGAGGGCACCCAAGATTAGTGTCACCAATTTATAATCTAAACAAATGTGAAATATGGTCACAATCTCCCCTAGCTTTGAGTGATGTCCAGAAAAGTCACGATGATGTTGACCTTTGACCTTTTAGATATAAAATGTCATCATTTCATCATTTTCCTATTGGACCTTTCTGTGAAATTTTGTCATAATCAACAAATGAATTTTTGCCCAAATATGTTTTGTGAGATCACAATGACCTTTGACCTATAACTTCATCCTAGAATCCAAGTGAACGTTTTTGCCAAATTTGAGGAAATTCGTTCACAGCGTTCTTGAGATATCTTGTTCAAGAAAATGGGACAGACAAATGGACAACCTAAAAACATAATGCCTCTGGCCAACACTGTCGCCAGCATGGAGGTATTAAAAGCTCTAAAACCCCATTGCACAATAGCTGCTCAGAGTCAGCACCAAACAGTAGACAGACAAAGTTAGTGAGCATGTGGTGAATTACTGACAAATTTAGCAGCTTAAGAGCCAGGTATTTTTTCTAAAAAGTTAGTAGGCTGCACAACAAAGTTGAAAGGAAAACATATATTGGACTAACATTTGCCAGGCTTCTACAAACATGGCAAATATTGCTCCATATCTGCTGGACTTGCCTATAAGCAACAGTTTCCTAACAATTTTTCCACATAAGCTTAGAAGGTGATAATTCAGCAGTGTTGTGTTCACAGCTTGTTTCTGCTGCCACCAAGTGGCCAAAAAAAATCTATTATTGCTGGTTTACATTATCATAGGCAAATACTATTAAAACAAGACCCTAACTCTAATAAACCAGAATTATCCTTTAACAATGGCATTATCATGGCCTGCAAAAAGACCAGTACTGATGTTATATGAGTGCACACACACTGGTGTCATTATTCCAAATTGGGCACTGGGCGCAGTATCATTATTATGTATTTGGTTTGACTGGAACGAAGCGTGACACCAAACTTGCAGCGTAGAGCTGAGTTTTTGCTGCAGGCAGGGATGTGTCAGCCTGATCACTGCTGTGTTCTTGATCCATGTAAGACCATAAAACCAGCACTGTTTTCCATAAACAAAGTACACATTACTACCCACACACAGCCCACTCCACTTCATTCATTCCTTTTTATCTTCCTTTCAAACTGTCATTTTCACTTTATCCCTATTCTTTCCCCCTTCCTTTAGTCCTTCCTACCTTCCTCACTTTAATTCTTCTAACCTATCTTAGCTCCTCTATCCTTCTGTCCTTATACCTTTCCTCTCATGCTTCTGTATCTTTCCTTCCTCTTCTTTATTCACACCTCCTTGCTTATTTTCTCCCACCAAACTCTTTTCCTTCCACACATCAATCTGTTACTTTGTCATTTCTTCCATCATGCCATCCATATAGTTTTCTTCTCCCTCCTTTATCCGAAACTACTGTAGTTTTTTGCATATTTAGCCGTTCTGCTGACAGGAAGAAAAAAAGTGAGCACAGAGTGAGACAGAAAGGGAGGTCAGCCAGTTCCTCAACTGATTAGCCAACAGCTCAATTATTTGCCTTGGTCGAAAATTAGGCTCGTTTCCAACTAGGAATTTTACATGATAATGGGAACAAATAATTAGACCAATTTCCCTCAGACCAGACTGTGCGTCACGAGAAACTGCAGTGATTTGTTCGGTCTGGCTGGAAAACGGAGGGAAAAAGTGTCTTTCCCCTTGTAACAGTGAGAGACAGCTGCCTTATGTAAAAAAAAGTCTATTTAGTCAAGAATCGCTTTTTTGTGATATTAATACCACGTACCAATTACTACAGTTGTTTCACAGTTATCAAAATATCCACAAACTTTCGAGTTATATGATTTTACACAACCTAGCTACAACCTAATTAATCTAATTTTAGCTCCATTAGCTAGTTGAAAACGTCATCTCTGGATGACTTTTGAGTGATGCCAGCTGACTCGTTTTAAAACAAGAATCCTGAAAAAGGGTTTTAAATATATATTTAATAGTTAGATAAATTACACCATCCTGAAACACCTGAGGCTAAAGCTGCAAATCCCAGGCAAAATGTACTCACCAGCTGATGATACACATAGAGGACAAAGTAAAGAAACAGCACTGGTCTTTCAACACAGTGTAAAGCTGGTTAATCCTAGATTATAAGTATGATAGAGAAAAATGCCAGATTGGACTGTTACTTAATTCTGATATTGCCCTATGAGGCTGCTTAGCTGGCACACCTGATTGTATTTCCAAAAGGTATGTTTTCACTTTTAATGTAATAAAAGAGAAGGCTTCTAAGATGAGGACCAACAAGCAAATGTGTTTAGCAAATATAACACTTCCTCAGGATATGCTGACGGGAGTTGACTGGACAGCGCAGCGCCACAGCTGACCGGACTGAACTAAGACATCACAATATCACTGGAGTTTCATACCAGAGAGAAGACATATAAGAGATTCAACTCAAGTGTATCACTGCCACGTTTTATATTTAATTTGTTTTCTCATTCACCACCATCTACTTACACATCTGAGCAAGAGAAGGACTACAAACTACTTTCTTCGTTCATCAGAAAGATTTTTCTCTTCACGATCTGTTATTTCCCTCATCAACTTTCAATATCGATACAATTAAAATCAGAAAGAGTATCTGCCTGCAAGAAACACGTTTACATCAGTGATCGTCATTTCCATTCAGTCGCACCAGGCTGATAGTTCCCGGGTGCCGGGTTGATGTGTTACAGAACTTTAATTTGTTTAATAAAGCCTTTAAAGCCTACTGATAGCTGATCCAGCTGTGATCAGCTGCTGCCGTCATCACAAACGGACGTTGCTTCACATGACACTTAAAAATGAAATATGTCTCATTTCTCTAAAGGTGTATTTCCTTGTTTCATCTTTCTTCACATCTCATCCTCGCATCTCTCCCCTGTGTCTTATGTGGGCGGAGGTTAGATGCAAGTTAGAGATGCAAGAGAGGGAAACGTGGATGTAAGATCAGGTATTGGGATGAACTCTCTGGTACCATCCATTGGTTGGGTTGGTTCGGGTTTAGTGAAGATGAGTGGGACTGGTTACAGTTCGTGTAAGAATGTCAGGGTAAGCCAATCAGAGGCAGAGTAAGGCAGAGTAGGGCGGGTCATGCCTTCACCATCCTAGGAAATTAATTTGTATCTAGTACAGCTTCCACACAGTGAGAAAATACTACATTAGCAGTGTATCATTCAGTCAAGAGTGAAGCTCTTACCCCGAAAAATTATGTAGTTGATGATACATTGGCTAGTCTATTATCTCCCTATTACTCTAATCTTTCCTGCTTATCGCTCAAACAAATGATTAATTTCTGAATTAATATCGGTGCTCATTCAAGATACCTTCATCAGTTACCGGAGGCCACTGTCTAACATCATCAATCCAGCTATTCATGATGCTGTCACTGTAGAGAGTCAGTTCACAATGACAGCATAATGAATTGATGACTGACACATGTCACCGCAGCAATGGCGCCGCCACAAGATGGCGGCATACACAAATCACTCGCCGAATTCGTCTATAGGTGACATGTTTTCAGTCAACAGTCAATTAGGCTCATAAAATCAAGGATGACATAAATAGACCCATAATTAGGCTGATATTTGATTAATTCAATAAAAGGCCAGTATTGGTGCAATATATACACAGAAAATAATATAATCATGAACATAGTGTATACCTTCGTGTACTGTTGGGGCCTGCAACATTTGCTTGTAGTAGGAGTAGTACAGTCCACACTCTGTCCGAAACGAGATCTCCCGCTCCACTTCCTGAAAGCAAAAAAGGGGATTTCAGCTATATGAAACCAAAGACTTCTATTCTCCAAAATATGGAAAACAGATATCCTGGCAAAGCATGACAGAAACATGGAGGATAGAGGCAAAGCGGCTAATACACTCGTAATCCTCAACAGTAACAATACGACAGGTAGTGGGGTGTGTGTGTGTGTGTGTGTGTGTGTGTGTGTGTGTGTGTAGGTGCTTAGACGATGTCTTCCCAGGAGATTTCCTGCTTGCCATGCATCATTACTGTTCCACTGGGGGGTAAAAACTGAGAGCAAACAGTGAAAAACCGGCTGCGGAATATTAACTCAATCATCCATCTATCATGTCCAGTTTGTAAATACTTTTCACATCTGTGCTCAACCAAAAAATACATCCTTTAACTATAGTGATATATTTCTTTGACATATTGGTTATCTGATTTAACTAAAAGTCTCCAGCACTGTCCCTCCATGATGGAAGTGGTCATCCCTAAAGATCTTGAAATCTGCTTTCTAAAAACCAAAGCATATTAAAGTATAATGACGATGCCATTTATAGCATCTTTTTCCAGTGATGACTCATGATTAAAAGCTCATCCCTTATAAAGAGCCATAAGAAACAAATTTTGGAGACGAAAACCTTGATGATTCATCGACAAACTGACACTAAATGGAACAGCCCTGCTGATTTCCATCTGCTTTACAAATTCAGCTTTCATGCTGAAAAAGACAAAATTCCTCCATGAAATGACATTCAAATACACTTTTATATATAAAATGTCCCTTTGTAGTCTGTAGCCCCGCCTGTGCAGCTACATCTCATCATCTTAAGCAGAACTGATAGCAGAATTTAATAAGCCTGGCTATTTAATTCCTGTGATGTCCTGCAGATCATCATACCCAGTCTGTCATTACCTGACAGCACATGTGCTTCTATAGCAATCAGGGAGGATCAACAACATGCAGGACACCAGGCAAATGTGTTCCCACCAGCTAGTTCATTTAATCCACCTAGTTTAAACTCTTTAAACTTTTAGTTGAGTGAAAACCAGCAGGGTTTTGAGACCTGAGGAGCACAACAGAGAGTTCATAACACAGGGAGATATCAGTCATTTTTACATAGACATTTGTATTTGATATACAGTAATACAGTACTGAAGACCTCTCAACAACACACAGGTGCAGGAGGAAATGATGAACCTCGTCACCGGAAAAAGAGATTGACGCTGTGAACACAGTGACAGTCCCAGGTGTGAAAACACTGTTAATAGGAAATAAAGTGAGTTTTCACCCTTATGACACAGCCTTGGTCTACCCACAGAGGTGGTGTTAATTAGACTTCTTCCGGAGACATAGTGGGCATGAACAGGCTGTTCTTGACATCTTTCTGACTCTAATTAATTTTGTTGCACCTGTTAGAGTGGGACAGTGTACGCCTTTTATTAGTAACTTCAGCAAACTTCCAGCACAGCAACACCTTCTCATGCTCATTAAATACTCCATTAATACTGATAATGAAAATTCTTTGCAAGACATCCCTTAAATGTTCTGTGTGCGACATTCAGAGCATTAATAAAGCAGCATAGCACTATTTGCCATGTAAAGCTAAAGTGAAGTAATGGCTTCCTGAGCTGAGAATGAAGTCATGCTCCCTCTGTGTGTTTTGCAATAAAAGCTTCTCTGTGGCTTGTTGTGTGATGCCGGTACAGCCGTGCATGCATGTCTGTATCTTAATGGCTAGTTTAACGCCACCACTTTGCACTACGCTCATGCGGCGCTCATGCGGCGATTATTGCTAGTATTGGGAAGGTGTTGTCATGGAAGTGGAGTGCCCCTCTCTGGTTCTCCCCACTTGCTCTGTCTGCACTGTTGCTGTTGTTAAGTGGTTTATGGTATTAGCACTGTTAGCTGTTACCTGCTAGAATAGTCACCTCCGATTAGACGTCTAAACAATTAAACGTCCGCCCCCTGGCTAGTCGGCACCAGAAATATTAGTTGGTTAAACTAAATAGTGTTTTATTCACGTGCAAGGCCGCTGAACTGTTACGCAGCCTCCCGCCACTAGTTGGTGCTACAGAGCCGTCAGACAGCAGTCCCCCTCCCCGCAGTAATGCTCGAGTAGACTGGAGTTTTAAAACAGCTCAGTGGAATTGGAGAGATGTACTCTCGCAAAACCAGCGAGATTTGGCAGTACTTTGATGTAGAAAATGAAAACAATGTAGGCTGTGTCAGAAAAAACTGGTACATAATCACTCGACTGGAGCAATGTGTAACAGGGCTCGACAGTGCGAGCGTTTCACTCGCATTTGCGACTAAAAATAGCTGTGTGCAAACTGTAAAAAATATTTAGGGGCACATGTGCGCATAAAAAAATCAGCCGAAGAAGCCTATATTTTTGTCAATAAAAAAAAAGATGATAATCTAACTGCAAATGTTGGAGGAACTCCAGCTGCCTTCCCTCTTCCCCGTGTGACACGGTTATGGGCAGTTTTCCAAGCCACTGTCGGCACAATGAATATCGTGCTCGACGCCAAGGATAGCGGTGCCACTTTGTCAGGCGTTGCTGCCCTCTCCATAGACAAACAATGGGACAGCCAGCGCAAAGCGGTTTAATGCCCGGGGTCCACAGGGCAAGTCAGCAGCGCGACACGTCTACAGCGCGAGTCCCGTAGCAGCTCGCCCCCGTTAATCAATTACAGCGGCTCCACCGGCAACTGGAGCTGTGCGACAACCCCCGTCTGCCGCGCGACAACTCTCTATTTTAGGATGCTCTTCTATTTTTGTCGCGTTACGCTCCCCTACGCGACCCTCCAGCAGATAAAAACTACATGAAATAGTGTGCTAAACGAGCACAATGTGTTTTTAAATGAAAAAAACATTATCAGAGGTGATATGTGATGATTTTGTTTCATGCATTTACTCATGTTTATCCGTGACATTGTGTAAATGTCCGTGGCGGACATTTGAAAGCGAGTAGATGACAAACAGTACAGTAAACTTGTAGATAACTCAAATATATGTAATAACTTAGGTGGAAAATGCTTTAACATTTCATGGCTCAGCAAACGGTAAACAACCCCGCTGGTTTCTCTACGTGTCGCTTCCGTATGCAGTCAGTGGAGCCCAAATGAATACGCCGCGACGCTACGCTGACATGACGCTTACGTTTGCAGCCGGTGGAACCCGGGCGTTACAGCTGATCATGTGTAGAGGCCTTTAGGGACCATTCACCACGGTACCGCTGCTGGGCAGGGTGGAAACAAAGCCCTTTTCACACAGAGCGCGCAAAGCGCAGACCTCCGCCAACGAACCCATTCATTGTGTATGTGCTACCGCGCCGCCAGCCTGCGCTCGAATTGAAATTTTTTTAATTTCACCGCAACACGCTGTGACGACACCTCGGCGCCGCGCGTCCAATAGCAGAGAAGAGCCTGAAGTAGACCCGGAAGTGGTCACCATGTAGCTGTAGCTCCTGAACGAGCCTGTGCTCCCCCAAATCCTGTCCTCTGCGCCCTACCCCGCGGTGGGCGCCGCGAAAGCTCTGTGTGAAAGAGGCTTAAGTCCTTAATTCCTGCAGAGTTTCAGAGGACCTGGAGAATGTTTTAGGATAGTAATAACATTATATAAGATAATCATATTGCAAAGATAATATATATAAGATAATAACATTATAAAGACAAAATTAAATTGCAATACTTTTTCAAAACTTGATGATTTTACCTTTCTGTACATTTTGTATACAAATTCATTAAATAATTTTGCTTGTAAATGTCTATTTGCATCACGTTTATTACGGAAAACACATTATTTGATCAATTTACATTGTGCCCCTAAAGTTCTTTGTGCGCTCCTTACTTTTTCAACTTAGGAGCACATGTGCTCCTTGGGAAAAAAGTTAGCATCAAACCCTGTGTAACCACATTCAACTCAAGCATTTGAATGTTAGCCTGCACAACGACAGCTGCTGCTGCTAGCGGTGCTAGCCACACATAGCCCAAATTGACATTGTTCACCTGGAGATGCTGTGATCCCGCCCAGGCCGGGGAAGATAACGCAGCTCATCACGACAATGACCTCGCAAGATATGCTTCCACTTAACTTTGTTGAAGGTAAAGGCTTCAGGAAGTTAATGGAATATGTTGAGCCTGAATGTTCACATTCATCCCGCACAGCACAAAGTGTCTCGTACATTTAAAATCCTACATGGTTGTTGAAGATTGTTATTAAAGACTTCAAAGGGCTCTTAATGCACATAATATTTTTGGGACAATGTTTCAAATACTTAACAATAAACTGTGCTACATTTTGATTGTTTTCTGAGTGTTTTCCTCTTTTTAGACATGTCTTAATTAATATTTTTCGTTTAGTCGACAGGGAAATTAGTCGCCAGGAACATCCCTTGTGTCCAGACAACTCATGCTCCGAATATCACATAGAGCCCCTTTAACTCTAGAACTATCCTTATTGCTCATAGTTCCCTCTTTTTCCCAGTTTAAGACTGACTGATATGGTAAATGGTGAGTGGGCCGCACTTATATAGCACTTTTCTCACTGAGCAGACAAAGCACACTGGGGGCGGCTGTGGTTTAGGAGATAGAGCGGGCCGACCACTAATCGTAAGATCGGTTCAAGATACTTGACTCCAAATTGCTCCTGATGGCTGAGCCATCAGTGTGTGAGTGCATGTCAATGTTTAGATGAGCAGGGGGCACATTCTATGGTAGTCTTGGCCACCACTGTGTTAGTGTGTGTGACTGGGTGAATGTGGTTGTGTAGTGTAAAAGCGCCTTGGGTGGTTGGAAGACTAGAAAGGTGCTGTACAAGTGCAAGTCTAGTTACTCTACAATTTGCTTTTCAGTCAACTATGAACACAATCTCACACACTGATGGCGCTCGGCTGGCCATTGGAAGAAATCTGGGGCTCAATGTCTTGCTCAAGGACACTGTAACTTGACAGGACAGGACAAAAAAGGCTGGGGATTAAACCAGCAACCGCACAATTACTGGACAAAGTTACAAGTCACTGATGATCATTGATACATCAATGACGACACACGCTGTGTTGAAAAAGCAGACACGATTCCCATTTTTTTTTACACACCATTTCACACACCATGTAGGGCTGAAAGTCCCTGAAAGTCGGAGATCAAAATCATCAGTCAGAAACCCCTTGATCAACTGAGATTGTTTTTGATATTGCTCCTCGCTTTCACACTGCTCTTCAGTACAGGCTGCTGCAGACACAGAGGCAGCTGCCTTGAGGAGGGGGGACTTTGCCCCGTAAGGCTCTGAAATAACATCATCTTCTGCCCTCTGCTTAGAAGTGATACATTTACCACTCACAGCAACTTAATATTGTACAGTATCTGGCTTCTGTTTTAGCGATGGCAAAAAATGTTGTGGCACATTTCCAATTTGTCGTTAGTGCAGTTAGCTTGTTTACTATATTACATGAATGCCGCTGTTAAAATGAATGTCCTGCTGAACCCCGCTCAAACATTAAAACTCTATGTGGAGAAAAAGTAAGAAATTGTTTAACACTCATATTAAACCGCCAAATCCTATTTAAGTGAGATATTTACCTGACGCTATGAGATATTTATTATTGGGTGCAGCCCTAGTTTCATGTATATCGTTTGACTGCTCTGCAAAGGTGAACTAAAAATATGGGTTATGATTATTTCCTGTTTTATAAAAACATAGTGTTTATTGTATAACTGGCTACAATAATGGTTATATCATGATACACTCATTGTATCGTCATTGAGCTCTTCTACAACCCCATCCGTAGTACAGTTACAACAGCATACCTCTTAAGGTCTATTAAAAATTACCTTTTTAAACATAGAAACCAATTGTCCATTTTGTCCTTAACTTAGACATGGCAGGATGTTTTTTAAGAGAAATTATTTTTTTAAATGTGGATCATTTTATTTGTAAACCTGAACTGCTTTGATTTACTGATCAATCACAATGAAGAACGGTCAGGAATTCAAGCAGCATGGCTGCTCGTGACAACAAGGAGGACAATGAACACAGGCAGAGGGGAAAAAATATTTAAAAAATATATATTTTGCCACAAGAAAAACTCCTACTGTGAACAGAGATTGGACAGCTGAGGGGTGTGAGAGTTTTTATTTGCACCATGTTACCATCTGAACCCCTGGAACTCCAACTGCAAGCTGTTACTGTGAGCGAGAGCTTGTCTGTGATGTGCTTGTTTAATCAAAGTTTTAAATGAACACAGTATCATAACTCCTACCGTGAGCTGAGAAAACCACAGCAGATTCTCGTGGATGGCGTTGACGCACCAAGCCTGACTCAGTGCCAGAAGCCCAGCTAATAACAGCCCTGCTGCCATGGAAACACACTGTCGCCAAGGCCACCGGGGTAGAATGTCTGAACCGGAACAAGTACCGGATCCTCCATGCAGACAAACCTCCCCAGTGCCCTCCTGTGTGGCATTCGACCTTTCTGTCCACCACATCATGTTACTGCTGCATCTCCCTTCAGCTGCTGCATCTCGTGAAAGGCCTGAATTATGTTGCAGCTTGCTCAGCTTAACTCTCTTACGAAGCTCCATTGCCTGAGAAGACGGAGATTATCAATAAGTTCTTGGATCCTTTGATGAGCTGAATTCAGGTAGATAAACAGCATGCTCCTGGGCTGAGCTATAGAACTGATCCAAATCCATTACGGCAATAAATGTAAATGCGGTGTGTTTTTCTTCTCTTGAAGTCAGTCCAAATAAATTAGCTTTTTAATCGCTTCAAGTTCCTTGCCAAAGGAAATATGCAAAAGCTTTCTCCAAGGGAATGAGCAGCTAGTTTCCTTCCCAATCCTTCTTTTGAGTTTGCTCGAGGCAAAACAAGCCTTGGCTTTTCACCAAGAACTCTGATGAGATGGCTAATCCTCAGTTTAAATTAAGGTCAAAGAGAATAGGCCTAGTTAACAAGTTCACATATTGCTTATTACCCTGAAAGCTAGTTCACTTCTCAGAAGGCACCGATCCTCTTCCCTCTGTTTCTCTCTGTTACCGTTTCCTCTTTGTGGCTCTTTGAATATTTCCCATCTCTCTGATGGTGCTTTAAGTATCCAAGAGAGGGTCCATCCAGCTTTGGCCTTGCTTCGTATTTCCTCTGCTTTATGTCTTCCAGAGCTTTAACAAGGATCAACATCTGCCTCCCTTGAACTCCAACAAACATTTCTAAACAAAAAGTAATCGTTCTCAACAAATCAGCTAAGTCTGAAGAGAAAAGCAAGCCTAAAGACTGAGCCGCAGTAAGTCTACTAACAGGCTGGGCTGTAGATAAGTGGAGCAGCCAGAGGGAGGGAGAGAAAAGACAGTCACTACTGGTGACCTCTTGTCTATAAAAGCACACATGCACACCGGAAAAGAATAAGATGGAGTGGGGGTGGGGACAAGCGAGGGGAACATGTTGGAACATCATTCGGAAAATGCGGGGAACATTTGTCAGAGGGTTTGTGGATCTGGAACCAACGTCAAGCCATAAGCACATGTCTGAAATAAACTGCACTCTGCACTGGGACTGACACAGACATGGCTTCACACCTGAAGAATTCAAGAGGCAAGATTAAATCACTCCATACCTTAGAGGAGACATGGTAATAGTAAGCATTGTAAAAGTATGTGTAAATGAGAGAGAAAGAATGTGACGAACTTGATAACAAACCCTGCAGACCCTTTAACCTGAGGCTAACACTGCTACCACATTCCCTTTACAACACAATGGAAAAGGAGCCACATGTGAGATTATTAAAACCAGTCCCCTTTCTGTTCAACAACAGCTTCCTCACAGACTTCCAACATTTTGATACCATCAGTCACATTGGGTCAGGTCAGACAGCAAACAACCGCAAAGTACGAACACCTAGCTGACTGACTTCCAAACTCACAAATTACTTTCCAGCATGTTTCACGGTCTTTTCCATTCTACTTGACCTAGACACACTTAAGAGACCATGTGTGTGTGTGTGTGTGTGTGTGTGTGTGTGTGTGTGTGTGTGTGAGAGAGAGACAGTAAGTGAAAGAGTGCGAGTGAGAGACAGTGGATCTCAAAGGGCAAGAAACGAAGTACATAATCTTAACTAGCTGAGGGAGCAACAGCGAACAGTTCAAGGTAAGGTCAGACTTCAGTGTCAGCTGGCATAGCTGCAAGTGTCAACAGTGTGTTGGCCATACACTACAACATTTACTGTGGCTTAGAAAGGTGCATGTGTTTTTAGCTGGACAATGTAGCATGTGCTGCATGTGGACTTTAGAGCATGTCCATACTAAGTTAACTAAATATGAAAATGTATATTTGGCCCTCTGTCTCCACCAAGCTGGAATTTTTTGGACTTCAACTGAGCTTTAAAACTGTCTCCAGTGTCAGACACATTTATGGGACAAGTGTTTTCAGTCAGTGAGTGATAGATCCTTCACATCAAGAATACTTTATCTTCCATTTTTAGGATAGCATGAAAAATAGAGCAGATATGCCGTTCACATTGAAAAACACTAAGCTAACTAAACTAAAGCTAAACTAAACTCCACGTAACATTCAAGTTGCAGCTACAGTTTACGTCTTCGTCTGTAAAAACATGGATGACTCACATGGATGATTCACACACAAATTTTGTTATAATTAGTGTAAGAATTCTTGAGTTATGGCCAAAAATATGTTTTGTGAGGTTACAGTGAACTTGACCTTAGATTTTCAACCAACTAATTCTGATAAGTTCATTCTGGAGTCCAAGTGGACATTTGTGCCAAATTTGAGGAAACTCCCTCTTGGTACTCTTGAGACATTGCGTTTTTAAGAATGAGGTGGGCGTAGGGTCACTTTGACCACCAAAATCTGATCAGTTCATTGCTGAGTCCACGTGGACGTTGTGTGCCGGATTTGAGGAAAATTTGAAGATGTATGTACGTATGGACAGACGGATAACCTGAAAACATAAGGCCTCCTGCCACAGTTATCACCAATGCAGAGGTATAAAAAAGTAACCATAATATGCTCTTACACAAATTTGATTGGCAAAGATAACGCCCTGCCTTGTGATGGCAAAAGTTGAGCAAGATTAGATTATTTTTGCCAGACAATCCCGCGTTTCACTATTCGAGCCCTTTGTGGCAGCACCTCTGCTGAGTCTATGAAGTGGGCTTACTGAAATGAATAAGAGTCTGTCTGAACACAGTCCAGGAGATGAGTTATGCCAAAAGAACTAGCTCATAGAACCCGTTGTCCAACTATGTGGGAAATGTGAAAAGGAATACTTATATATATATACCTGTTCAGAACGGCGACACTAGAAGGCGGAGTGAAAAGTCAGCCATTATTGAGAGGGAGAAGACTCCAAATCCTTTACAAATCGGATTAGGGGTAGTTCAGTTTTTGTTCAGCATTAAAACAGTCATTTTTGCGATTCCATTGTCCAAAGTTTTGGATGACATCAACAGAATCAGTCCAGTCCATCTGTTTGTTTGTCTTTTGTTCTGTTTTATTTTACCCCTCTGTTGAGGTACCTACCAAATTTATTCTATACTAAAAGGCAGGGCTTGAAACACTGCAGTCCATTGACTGGTCAAGACAGAACTGTCACTTTTGCTTGACAAGGACTCAATGCGCAAACCCAGTATTTTTGAATATCCCATCAATTGGGCAACCCCATTCCGTGGAGCAGTGACGTGGCTATTACCACCCGCTAACAACTCCACCTTCAAATGTACAGGTTCAAAGGGTTCTATCACAAAAAAGTTTGGTGGAAACATGGCAATGGTGTTGCCCTGAGTCAGTTTATTCAGGTCACTTTCTCATCTCACCTAGTGGACTGGCAGGTGTGAATGTTAAATTGATAATTTCAGAAAGTTACTGACAGCTCCACCCCGAACCGACACCAGAATGCTGTTGAGCTATTGGCTCGTCCAACAAGAAGTTCTGATGAAGTCTGTCCCACTGCTGACCAGAGGAGTCAGAAGAAAAGATTTAGCTGTTTTTCTGTTGTTTGGGTATTTTAGTGTTGATGGACATCCTTACTAAAACAGTCTTAATGTGCTTGTGTGGCTCAATGATGCTTTGACAAATAAACAGCATTTTCAGATTCAGCCGGCTCTGGGTGAATGTCGTCTTGGACAGAGACTTTGATGGCATTACCAGGAGTCAACACGACTCACACACACATGCACACCCACATGTGCGTGCAATGTGCGATGATGTCAGCCAGGAGCCCACTTATATGAGAACATTTCAGGGAAATGTTCGCCAGGCCTGTAAAGTGACTTGCATTTATTATGAATGAAAGCATCTGTCTGCTCCTTCCCTTCACTCACTCACACACACACACACACACACACACACACACACACACACAAAAACAGCACAGGACCGCAAACTGTGTTGGTACGGATTCCGCTCAATTAATTGGATGTGCTGCTTTGTCTCTCTGTGACAAAAACTCACAAATTATCCTGTGCAGATTGCCTCTATGTGGGTCAAGACGTATTGCACATTTGCATGAGAAACAGATGAAGCTCCTGGCTGGCACTGTGAATTACTGCCGACAGATGAGACAAATTCTGAGTCGTAGATTTTGGAGGGCCTGCATGCTCAGTTGTTTTGTTTGATTCCCCACTCTTCTGTTTTACACAAAAAGGAAAGTCTATTCCGTGATTAGGATAATGCTTTTACAAAATCGGAACCAATATGTGCAGATGAAACTCTGCAATCTGCTGTTGTCACTAGCTTTGACTCACCACTCCCTGCGTGCTGAGCACAACTTCCACCTAGGGATGTCAACATTTAATGATAATCAGTTAACCACCAAGAACATTTCTGACCAGTTACGCATGTCGTTCTATAAGTTAACTTTGACACTCAGTTTACTGCACTGCGCACCAACTGGGTCCAGTGAGAGCTAGCTAGGGGCACCGCTCATTCAGGGACTCCCACTCGTAATAGGGATGTAAATGGTCAACCACAGAGAATATTTTTGACCACTTACACATGTACTTTGCCACTCTTCAGTTTACTGCAGTGCGCAACAACTGGGTCCAGTGGGAGCTAGCTATCCTTAGTGGCACAGATCATCCAGCCATTACTGCTAGTAACACTATCCCAACCCTCCAGTGTTGCTGAGGAAACGTTGCGTTCCCCCCTGGCCTCCCGCCAGCTCGCCCTGGTGAGTAAACAGCTCCATTTAGAGCCATTAAACCCCTTTAACACTGTTGACTATGTTATCACTGTTATCACTGTTAGCAGTGTCAGCACGGCTAGTGGTGCTAACATTGTGAACAATACTAAAAAGCTGTTACGGTTCAAAATTAAGCTGCTTACTCCCCCAGGCAACCTGGGGGGAGGCCAGAGGGTGAGTACAATGTTTCCACAGGACCACGCTCCGCCACCGGAACAACGGAATTGCCGAATAAGCAGCGCAGCAAGCTAGCTAGCTAATGTTAGCTCCCTCTCCATATGTGTTGCGCGCTTCAGAGCAGCCAAGAAACCAGGGGAGATAGAGTTTGGGCAGTGGGCACCATGTTTTAACATATCACAGTTGGCTAGCTGTGTGTCTACAAAGCCAATAGAAACTAAAATAAAGCACAAGACATTTACATCAAAAAAAATAAAACTTCATCACCTGTAAAAGTATAGCACTTTGAAATGCAGCCCTAAAGCTCACTGAGTCAACAGAGCGCTGAAGTGAAAGTAGAGGCCTCTTTTTCTTAATAATTAATCGGTCTTTTTAAAGTAAAATTAATCGAAACTCACAGCCCTTGCTGGTAATATTGTCCCAGCCTATGGTATCCTTGTAGAAACATTAAAACAAAATTAACCAAAATTGACAACCCTACTTCCACCAAAGTGTCAAACTCAAACTCCACAGTGTATTAATTTCAACCTCTCCTACTCTTTAATACTTGTTATTACCAGTGTTGGGGAGTAACTAGTTACATGTAACACAGTTACATGATTAAATTACTACATCCATGTAATTGTAATCAGTTACAGTTACTGAGATAAAATATGTAATTATAAAAATGTTGGTGATTACAAAGAGGTTACATATAAATATATTATTTTTGGTAACAAGTTTATATGTAGAATATAACATTCGTTCTGTTGCTTTGCATCTTTTCGTTGTGCAGGAATTCTTCCTTTGGCATATTTTCAGGCAGATCAGAAAAGTTGTTTGGACAAATTTGTGTGCAACACTTATGCACTTATGTTTTAGGACTTTTAAGCTTCATCGCCTAATTTAAAACATTTGTTAGAACAGTAATCAAAACGTAATAAAAGCAATACGTTACATTACTGTGATGAAGTAATTAAAATAGTTACATTAATTACTACATTTTTAGCAGGATAACTAGTAATATGTAACCTATTTCATTTCAAAAGTAACCTTCCCAACACTGGTTATGACCACGTGTTGGATTCATAGTTTGTATCAATGTAGCCATATCTCAGACTGCATTTAAACGTTACACCTCTATTTATGGTATAAACCTAAAGAGCCATTTGGATACAAAAATCCAGCAGTATCGTAACTTTATATGCAAACCACTCAACATGAGACTAAACCAGGCCACAGTGAGTGACCTGCATTCCTTTCATCGGTTGACTCATTCATCTATCAAAACAAATGACTATTACTGCACCACTAAATTAGGCAAAAACAAAAACAAAAGATGTAAATGAACGCTGTTCATTTACATTTCGCCCCAGTTATGACTCTGACAGAGCAATCTGTTCTGCCATGTCAACCAGATTGAAGGCTGCTATGTATATCTCTGTCTGAACCAGAGTGCTGGTGAAGCTTTGGAAGGGGGATTTAAAAATGACATCATATCTGGCAGGGCACAATGTTCTGTTGCTGTACAACAAACACTGAACAGACTCTAAAAAGGTCTGCGTAACCACCAGTCGCCCTGGTGCTTCAAGACTTCATGTGGTTCATTTGAAGGGCTCGAAAATCAATCTGCTGCAGCTCATGGAAAAACAATCATCCCATTTCAAAATGAAGTGTTTATGACGTGTTTTTAACGGAGAACACTGGAGGAGGGGATGTGTCTGATTGGCACTTATTTTGAAGCTACATTTCCTCTTGAGATAAGCAAAAATGTGTGTGGAGCTTTTAAATGTTAAAACCAGCAGATATTTTCCATCTGTGAATATCCACATCTGTGATGTGGTTGATGAATCTTCCACATGGATGTCAAATCCTTAGATAACCTCCACATAAAAGTGTCAGGTACATCAATCCTGTCATCTCTGCTGCCTCTTAACAAGTGCCTCATAAAAAGACATAAAAGGCTCCATGTGTTTTCGGCATTTCCAGATCTTTCTTCTGGGCTGGCACAAACACGGCAAAAGTTGGTGTTAAAATGTCAGTGAGATATACAGCCAGTAGGTTTACAGCTCTTACTAATCCACTGAGACATTTACATATACATTATGTTGCGTAATCGGTGGACAAAAGACTTGGCAACAATAACAACGGGCCTACACCTTGCAATTGTTGTTTTATCAATTAATCTAACAATCCTTTTTCAATTAGTTGATTTATCCAATGACTAATTTATAGACTGTTATAAAGATTATATTTTAATGTCTTGATTAAAGGACTGCTCTGTCACACAGATCAATTTAATCACTGTATATCAGCAGCCCTTTCCCTCAACTGGAGAATCAGTTTTTTTACTCAAGTACTTGACTTGAAACTTAAAATCATTAATCATTGGAGTAATATGCAGTTAGGACAATCACTGGCAAGTGTGTTTTGTATCAGTGTTGGTCAAGAAAAGTAACTGAAATGATTTACATACTGTAACAGCAGTTTGTTACAGTCAATGTTACTTTAAAGGGTAAATTTTCAACCTGGACCCTAGCTTCCCATGTTTTTGTGTCTAAGTGACCAATGTGATCTTCAATTTTTGAAAATTATTCCAGTATTGAGAGAGAGAAAGGGCAACGGCCAGCAGCTGCGCAACGCCCACAATATAACCAGATGGGGCAATTGTGCACTGTCACTGAACATCCATTAAAAGTGGTTATTTTTTTTACCACAGACAGGCTCAGGTTGTTATCATAAGTGCCTGAAGTGACTCTTTACCTTTTGCTTGAACTTGATCTGATAATCTAGGCCCATTTGTGGCAAAAATAACACTTTTAATGGACATGCAGTGACATTGCACAATTGCCCCCATTATGGGCATTTTGTGGCTGCCGCTTGCAACCCTTTTTCTTTCAATACTGGACCAATTTCAAAATTGTTGATCACATCAGTCATTTACACACGAAAACATGGGATAAGAGGGCCAAGGTTGAAAAATTATGAAGTTAACCTTTAAGTCATTTTCTCACTCCTGCGTTATTGAATTAAACAGAAATGATAAAACAGCCAAATAAGAACATTAGATGACACACAGTGTAATGTTACCAGTGGTGCAAAAGGTTTAAGGGATTACTAATAAGCGAAACACAATCCGCATGTTTATAATCCTAATATATGATGCTTGGTTGGGGACAAAATGTAAACAGTAAGGTGTTGTCTGCTGCGGTCTTAAAGAATAAATTTAACTTATGGTGATGTTAGGTTGCTGTTAGACCACACCATTAATACAGGTACGTGCCTCCCTTTGGGTGTGGCAAGTAGGAGAGCAAACAGTGACTGCAGTGAAAAAAAGGCTAAATGCTCACAAATATGGATTGAAGCAGAATATTGTATCACATAAAAACTGGTTGTGAACTTTAGAAAAGATGACATCTATCCTTTTTCAACACATATTGACTTTTAGACTTTATTGGCTTATTAGAAATATTTGGTTCACACAAGTCAGAAACAATCCTACACAGCCACCCCTAGAATCTAATTCTACAAATAGTAAGATACTAGTAATATCAGCCTAATTTATATCTGCATCTGCGCAGAACTAACAGATTTAAACAGAATAAATTAAATGGAAAAAGAAAGAAAAAAAAGCTGTGAAGCATTCGAATGTTGTAGAAAATTCCCCACAAAAACCTGACAATTTAAATTTGCCCTACTAAAGGCAAATAGCTTGTGAAACACTATTGATTTTTTCTTGTGAATTTTGAATGACAACACACACTGAGTCTCAGTTATTTTATTAAACGTCCTTCATGCCATGCTGCCTTGCTAAAGTTAATGTTACACAATGCCATCCTTCTGCAGTTTGGCCTGGTATGTTTGCTTTAATCGTTGTCCAGACACTACTTGCCTAAAACTATTTGTTGTGAAATATACCCAAAAACAACACCTGTAGCATCTAGTCTATATGTCGGCCTAAATACAGTGAAAAAAACACCAGTGGCCTCCAGATACAGCAGATGATAGCCCATGAATTCAACACAACAGGACACTAATTTAGGGTCTTACAAGTTGCGATATCTTTTCGGTGCTTAAACCAGTAGATACCCACCTACCTGTACTGTCATGTAGACTGAATTCATTCTTTGAATGTTTCTAATCATTGCATTAGAAAATCAGGAAAACTTCCCTCTGCATGGCTCATGACAAGCTCTGTGGATTATCTTGATTAACCGGGTCATGATGTCTGGAAAGAGACATTGCTCTTGAGTTTTTCAAATGTATGTTTTTGGCACTTTGAGCACCACAAGCCTTCTAGTTACATTATATTGGAGAGAAAGCAGACATCTCTATGGCCAATACCTCTAACACTGCAACTCACACCAAAACAATCCAGGCTGATAAATAGCACCACAGGTAAGAGGAAAAATATGTATTTTGATTTGGGGGTGAACTGTCCTTTTGAGCAGAAAAGCCTAACCAAAGACAGGGGTCATAAATTAGCCTTGGATATAAATCATATATGCAGTACATCTGTTTATGTTATTTTAACCTGTTACAAGATGTTTTGCATTGTCCCTGACAAATAAACTAACAAACCAATGACAGTTTCATCGTCTGATCTATAATAGCAGTCTGCTGCCTGCACTGCCACTGCTGTTGCTGCAATGGGCCTTTTTCACAGCAGACATTCAGACTTGTAGCAGAAGAGGCACAAGTGTTACGAATAACATTAACATTGACAAAGCGGCACAGCAACTCTTATTGGCATGGTCAAACATTCCTTTAGATGTAGACAATTGAGAGACATTCAGCAATCTTACATTAACTTACTAGCTGTCTGTTTCAACCCAAGGTGCACCCCTGTAACGCCCTCCTCTGACACTTCACTACCACTTCACTTGGCCTAAAAGATTGTAACAATGGAGAGCTTTTACCTTTATGTTGGAGAACCACAGGTCGTTCTCATGCAGTGTGGCCATGTAGATACAGCACAGCAGGCCCAGACCAACAGACACAGACCAACCAACTGATGTCCAGATTATTGCCCCCCATGACCAGTCACCTGCAGGAGCAATAACATGTCAGTAAGTGTCAAGTGAAACTTTTGAGTTTTAAAAAAACATAGCATTGCACAGAAGACACTTAAAGATGTCACATCAGGAAAAGCAAAGGTGTAATGAAGGTTGAATTCCATTTAGCTGCTTCAGGGTCCTGGTATTGTGGATACTTTGGATCAACTTACACTCAGACCAGGGGCGATTGCTCTGAGACAACAAGGGAGTCTTAAACTCCCATAAAATTTCATACAAGAAGTGGTCAAATATGCACTATTGAATTCACATTCAAATAAGAATTTACATTGCATTAAATGTGCGCTAGGATGCGTTTAACATCATGACTATGATGTTCAAACGTCAGCTGTTTATCACCAGTTTTAAAACGCGACCTCCCTGTCATACATTCTTGTGTCAGCACAGTGGACTGGACGCGGAGCCTTCAAGCATTCCTATGAGACAGCGCTGAGCAGGTTTTTTTCATGCAGCAAAGCGAGACTGTCATTGGATAAATGTGACAAAATCATCACTTTCAGGGAGGCTCAGCTTCCCTGGGACCTAATGGAGCAGTAGGCGGGAGAGGACGCTCGGTGTATGCATGATGATTGGAGGAATTGTCTAAAAGGCTGAACCCCTTTGTGATTGACAGTGCATTGGAAATACACACCGGCATCTTCGCATTTTGAGCTCAGTACCATGCGGATATTTGGGAGTGGAGTCTTCTGACAGAGTGCCACCCGGTGTTCCTTATTTCCATAAGCCATATAGCTCATTTTCACCGTTAAACCCATCTGAAAATCTTTGATGTGTGTTTTGCTGTGGTTCTATGGCATGAGTGTGGTTGAAATGTTTTGCTGTGGTTCTATGGCATGAGTGTGGTTGAAAAACAGCTTCAATTAAATGTTCCTTTTAAAAGTTACTGCCTCGCTACAATATGACAAATTTTATGATGTAAATTTAAAGTGAGCTTCCCCTGTTTGAAAGACCAGCAGCCGCCACTGACTCAGACAGTACTAGCTTGTTCGACATGTTGTCCGACCACATCAGAAATAGAAAGTGTGTTTCAGCCACACTGGAGAGCTGTGTGAAGCCGGATGTCATAAAGAGGGGGACACGATATTGTTTAAACATGGAGATAGCGCTGTTGTATTGAAATGTGTTCCCCCCTGTTAATGGGCAGTGCCAGCCGTGATGATAGGGTTCAGGCTTCGGGTCTGGTTTAGATTTAGGTGGGGGGAACACATACTGTATTGACGGACAAACCTTCTTCATCACAACACCAGCACATATTTGTATGCAGTCTCTCCTGGAGGGAGGGCATTCATAGTGTTGTACTTGGTTGTTGGTTGATCGAAACAGTAAATTTATGATGGCTGCATTCTGTGAAAGTGCTGCACGAAGCCATGGCACTGTGTCAACATGGCAACACCAGATGGCTTTTGTTATGTGGATACTACAGAAATACAGGTAACTCATATAGTATAAATGACAGTATAAAATTTTTCCATCTGTGTAATGCAGAAAAAAAACTTAAAAAAATAACTTCGTTATGCCTGGTGTCCTCTGAGGATGCAACCCAAGCAAAATGTGACTGCATATACATGTGTACAGAAGATGTAGGAGTGTGGACTTTAAGCAACAGAGTGAGTTATGAAAATGTGGTATTTCTTTGAAGAACATTTCTTTGCATTCAGCACCCACAGCAGGTCAGAGGTCAGGGTAACATACAGAACACAGGTCCCTGAGCTGGATCTGGCTCAAGGACACTTTGGCAGGGTGGGTGGCTGGCAATAGTACTAACCCCTCAGTCAAAGGGCGCTCTCTGTAGTCACCAGGCCACACTGCTGCTGCTACCCTAAAAGACGTGTATGAGAAGCAGCTGGGTGGGAGGATGGCTCACTCACCGTGCAAGATCTTCTCTTGATGATGGTCGGTGCAACAGTTGGGATGTTGGGACTGAAACTCTGCACCAAGGGGGGGCTCCTTCCCCTTGCTGCCCTTCCTCTGACGCAGGGCTGTCATGTTGAAACACTGAAACAACCACACAAGGGGGGGCTGTGTCTGATTACACAGATATGATTCACACATGAACAAAGTGAAGACACACATACACGCAGGCATGTAACCGACCTCAACACACACACACTAACAGCGTGTGTGCAATCTGAGCCAAAGCAAACAACGTTTGTTTTCCTTCACTGTCTGCAGCCTTTCATTCAGTGTGATAGATGGGCTGGACAGGCCTGCTTACAGCGGCATTTCCTGCTCACGTCGCAGTCAGAATAACGTGAAACACCAGATCCCATCCATCGACACCCACAGCACCCACATCACCGGCAAACTACATTAATCCTACCGTATCTAAGCCAGGTGGTAGGCTACGCCAAACACAACAGCAAATGTACAAGTCCCTGCTGAAATATTGGGAAATTAGCAGTGAGGAGACCAGTGAGGCACAAAATACCCTAAAGTACGGTAAGGGAGATTTAAACTCCTATTGTGAGGCATACTTCTACAGCCTTTACGCAAAATGAATGTTCATTTTGCATAAAGGCGCGCTCCCGTTATGGACGCCAGCTTTTCTTTCTGTCTTGACAGCAACAAAGACGAATACGATTTGCGCCGACGGTAACGTTACATTTATAAACCTCACCCTCCTCTAGAGCAGCGGTTGGTAGGATGGTCCGACAGCTCTCCTCTACCTCCCTCTCTCCCCCTATTTCTCTCTATCTCCCTCACTCTTTCATTTTCCTCTCCTCTTTTCTCCCTCCCGTTAGAATTCATCGGTCAGCTTCATACCGCACTGGGTTTCACCACGGGACAGTACCGGAACACAAGAGAGGCCGCCTTCAAAATAAAAGCGTGAGAATATCACTTAGAGAAAGGCTGCTAAATGGGACAGACATCTCTGCTGGAGTCTTAGCTTGTAGTTACCACTACAGTTATATGGATGAACCTGTGTGTCTGAAACAGTGGAACAGAACTGAAACACAGACACAGTTGTGTGTGTATTGTTCCCACGCCATATGGAGGATATGTGGTAATATCTATGGTGGTAAAAGAAATTAAGAAAAATAAAAGCAGACAATATAATCAGTCTTATTAAAAGAGATAAGAGGCCAGTCAGAATAATGAAACTTTTTTGTCAGTATGAGCAGTCTAAACTAATTATGAGGGATCAGATGAGCATCAGTTAAACTAATAAATAAAAAGTTTATGGACACCATAAACTTGGGTGCAACAAGCACTACAGAGCCATAAGGCTCAGGGGTCAGCTACCTTTACTATTAAAAAAAAATGCCATTTTTGCCCCCCCCCCAAAAAAAAAAAATCTTGTTGTTTGCTAACTTTGAATATGGAGGAAAGAGAAAGAGAAACATGGATGTAAAACAGGCATTAGAGTTGCTGAATGCACTGAGTGAAGGAGAGTCTGACGGTGGGGAGATCTCTGGACTCAGTGATGTGTCCTGGATGGACTCTGGATCTGATGGATCATCATCTAACAGCGACCCAGAGCCTCTGCGCAAAGTGCAGTGTCCCGCCCATCCTCCAAGTGAAGATGGGCCGACTACAGCACTTGCCGAAGGTAAAAATTGGTAGACCTAACTTCTGGTTAGGTAATCATCAAATTATTATGATAGATACACAAGGGGCAGACACACTGAAAGCGACTCCGACATTGTTTTGAATTGGGAGTGTCAAACGAGGACCCAGCGACCAACACTGTTTTTTGTTCAGCCATAATCCCTGTTTGGAGAGCACTATGAGAGAGTGAGAGTGTGAGAGAGAGAGAGATTATCGCTTTCAGTGTGTTTGGCCCTATAGGCTATTCCTCACAAACACACGCACAGCTTTCCAACACCACACACGCAGCGCAATATCTGTGATAAACTCACAGCATTTATGTGTCTGTGTGATGGTGTAATGTTGCACCACATTCGTGAATGCACCATTGCTGAAGCGTGCAGAGCAGGTAGAGAGAGAACCAACTGGGATTTCTCTACTGACAAGGCCTTCATTGCACTGCTGTATGTGAGGGGGGCGTTCTGTGGCAAAAACATCGAAATGCAAAGTTTCTGGGCAGAGCAATGGGGCAATGCGTTCTTCAACACCACGTTATCCAGGAACCACCACAGGATATCATGCGCTACCTGTGCTTTGATCAGAAGGAGACCCGGCGTTGCCAACTGACCAGTGATAAATTTGCACACCTGAGGGAGGTGTGGGACAGGTTCATTCAGAACGCCATTGCATGCTACAGGCCAGGGTCTGACATAACAGTGGATGAACAACTGTTCCCGACGAAAGCCAGATGCCCCTTCACTAATATATGCCCAACAAGCCTGACAAATTTGGGATCAAGTATTGGCTGGCAGCCAATGTTGAGAGCAAGTACATGCTGAATGGCTTCCCATACCTGGGAAAAGATGACAGCAGGCCAGCCACGCAACGCCTTGGAGAGAATGTGGTCCTGAAGCTGGAGAAGCCCTTTGTCAGTAAGCGAAGGAATGAACCAACAATTTTCAATCAGTCATTGATCAGTGCTGTTTTATCTGCTGTTTTTTCTTTTTCTCTGAAGAACCTTGTTAAGGAAAGTGTTATACATCAAGTTTATTGTTATATTATTTTATTGCCATATTGTAATGTTGTGAGCATTAAGGGATTACAATAGCATGTCATTTATACAACTGTGTTGTAAAATGATAAATAAATAGACGTTGTACCTTGAAAATCAATGCATTCTAATAGCAGGTCAATTTTACCCGTTGGTGGTTTTAGGTATACAGCGACCCCTGGCAGTTCTGGTGTCAAACTCTGTGTGGGTGTAAACCCTTACAGAGTCTTTAAGGTCACACGTGAGGTCTGAGTTTCAGAGTTGTAAAGGTCACATGTGAGTCGTTGACCCACCAGGCCATCTTGTGTCATTCCGGTTCGATGGGTCCAGGTGAGAATGGGTGTTAAGTCGTCTGGGAAGGGATGGCTGGGTGGGTCAACGACACAAGAAACTCAAGTAAATCCAGTTGCCTATGATATAGCACTTGAGATTACTAAATTCTTTATTTTCCTCAGAGATATTTTGGTTTTTGGATATGGAATCCATAGTTAGCCTTCCTAGGGAGACTCAAGACTAGTCATCGCTATTGAGGTTCAGCAAAATTTGGAGGAAAAGGAGTCACTGGAGGGGGCCTAAAGGGCCACATGCAGCTCTGGAGCAGCAGGTTTCCTACCCCTGCTATTGGGGAAAGAACAATTTCATCCTCTCCTAGAGGTGGTGACATTGTCAATTCACTGCTCTGCTGAGATTGGATTCATACTCTTAAAGGGTAAGTTTTCAATCTGGACTTCAACCTCTTTTCTCATGTCTTTGAGTCTAAGTGACTCATGGGAACAACAATTTTTGAAACTGGTTTAGAATTAAGCGAGACAGCTGCCGCCACAAGCATTAAGACAGGTTGCAACGTAACCAGCTGGGGCAATTTCACATCATCAATGTACCTCAACTAAAAGTGCTTATTTTTGCTACTGACAAGCTCAATTTAAGTGTCTGAAAGTTATGGACAGGATCCCTACAGACATGGACCTTTTTTAAGAGTTAGAGTAAGAATAAGATCCTTCTTTTTTTTTAAACAGAAAGAGACATAAAATTGTTATTGCCAAACCCACCAGACTCCATTTAAATAAACAATAATTTAAGCATGCATAGACCCACAGTATTTTCACCATCCTGGTTAGACTATCCTGATGACATGAGCTCAACATTCTGTCTGCTCTCTGTATCAGTTGGAACTCTGTGTCACCTCAAACACTTTCAGTGGGTAACCAATCAGCGTAACAAAACACCAAAGATCATCTCCATCACCAGCAGAGGTAGCTGATAAATCAAGCTTTAGCGAAATTCATTTGGAGGAACAGAAAGAGCTTCTTTTCCTCTGAGAAACTCTGTGAGCGCATACGCTTGTTCTTGACTATTGTTATTGACTCTATTTCTGCAATAACTTCACTTATTGCTGTGTTTCTTCTACTAACGTTGAAATTAGTGCTTGTTGCTTTGGAAGCCGCCATTTCTGTTGTGCAAGCTGCAACCTGCATTTATGTCAACAACAACATTGTCTGCTTACATTGTCAACTACAGTGTGGATTCCTGATTGACTCCAATTGGATTTTAATTTCTGGAAACTGTTTGGGGTGGCACCAAATCTAGACTTATACAGAGAGCAAAAAAGAATATTGAGCTGATGTCATCGTGATGGTCTTACCATGCTATATTTTCACATCTAACTGGATGAAATAAAAGGTTATTTAAACCAAACCAGAGTAAGTGGATACATTGAAATTACTGGCTTTGTGTTCACAGCAGTTGAGTTTGTTTTGAGTTAAGTCCGATATCGATAGAAAAAGCTGGGTCAAAGATGCCAGACTTCTGTCCAGCGTATAGCTGCTCAAATGAGCGCAGCTGCAAAACAAGACAATGTGGGATCACCTTTCACAAGTAAGACATTAGAGATCATTTCTCCCCCCACAGCTTGGCTATGCCAGTGCTGTGGGAAAAGGACCTGCAATATTATATTTCAAGTAACGTGTTGCTACCATTTGCTTAGATAATCTTTGAATGTTACAACTTTTGGTCCAGTCTGTCAGAAGGGAATGGAGGGTGGACAATTTTGACAATTATTTATATTTATGGCCACTTCCTCACATTTTTAAGGTTTCCCAAAAATGAAGAGAGGAGGAGGCAGTGGGAGCTGGCCCTAAAGAGAGAGGGATTTGTTGCATCTGAGAGGGCCATGCTCTGTAGTGAGTATTTTAGGCTCGAGGATTTGGATAGGACTGGGCAGACTGTTATACCATCAATTTTCAGCTTCCCACCTCATCTTCAAAGAGTATGTATCATTAGGCAATGAGATTTCAAGATGCATATGATTGATGTGAATGTGTATTACAGTACATTTTAGATACTAAAAACATCTTTAATTGGCATGGTTCTGTAATTTTAGCCGGTAGCAAAGAGGACCACCAATGCCTCTAGAAGAGCAGAAGAGTTCACTGGACTGGACTGGACTGGACTGATCCTCAGGTTCGTCTCGTCTCGTCTCGTCTCGTCTCGTCGTCCTCCGCTTATCCGGGTCCGGGTCGCGGGGGCAGNAGATGCATATGATTGATGTGAATGTGTATTACAGTACATTTTAGATACTAAAAACATCTTTAATTGGCATGGTTCTGTAATTTTAGCCGGTAGCAAAGAGGACCACCAATGCCTCTAGAAGAGCAGAAGAGTTCACTGGACTGGACTGGACTGGACTGATCCTCAGGTTCGTCTCGTCTCGTCTCGTCTCGTCTCGTCGTCCTCCGCTTATCCGGGTCCGGGTCGCGGGGGCAGCAGCCTCAGCAAAGAAGCCCAGACAGTCCTCTCCCCAGCCACCTCCATCAGCTCTTCCGAGGGAACCCCGAGGCGTTCCCAGGCCAGCCGGGCGATGTAATCCCTCCAGCG
>NC_065506.1:8492561-8516625 GCF_006386435.1 Epinephelus moara | reverse complement strand
AAAGGGTGGATTGCCCACTCCAGGTCGGGGGGGAGGTCCTGCCTCAGGTGGAGGAGTTTAAGTACCTCGGGATCTTGTTCACGAGTGAGGGTAGGATGGAGCGGGAGATTGACAGGCGGATTGGGGCGGCAACTTCCAGAGTCTGTTGAATGTTTGTCAGGTTGCCACCAAACCTATTCAAACCTATTTTACTACAAACTATAGCAGGCCCATAAACTACCATACAATGCCCATGCATAAAAGTACCACCATACAGTACTCATTTTTGCATTAGCTTTAGATCATAGCGCATTCACCAATATTCTGACCTGTACAAAATACACATGCCCACGGGCATTTTGCACTAGTCATGTCATGTACTAGTCAAGCATGTGAACTTTGTTAATCAGAAAATAAAGGTATGTTTGTTTGTATGATGTTTTATGTAGAGAGGACCACAACGGAAATAGATTCTAGGGCATTATTGTGGTTTTTTTTGTCCTTGATGTTTGTGCCCTGAAATACTAATGCACACTCTTTATTCTTTTTTTTACTTATACACTCAATCAATCAAGGTTGCCCTGGCTGCACAGACTTTAAGTCACTCTGTGGCAGTGGCACTCTGCACCTTGAGGGACCTGGGCTATGCAGAGTTTCAACACTGTGAGGCTACTGCCAAATTCATTGAGGTAATACAGCTAGGGACTTGCATCATTGACCAAAATCATTTTCTGTTCTTGTGGTTAGCATTGACTTGCGATGCTCTGCTCTCTTCTGCATCAAGTTCATGAGATGCCCTATTTTCTTCTGCATTGCGTTTACAAGATGCTTTTCATTTGTTCTGCATGGAGTTCATAAGATGCTGTTGTTGTCTTGTTCTGATGTTGTCTTGGTCTTATGCTCTTATTGTCTTACTTGTTATGCTGCTATTTTGCAATTTTGTTTCTGAGTTTTTATAGGGGTTCTACAGGTGTCAAATTGGTATGCAGCTACTCCACACCACCACAGCTTTCAACCCTGGTCCTTCAGAGAGAAAGGTAACAGCAATCCACTAAAACAGAGGCATGCCCATTGCCCCCTTGTGCAGGGGTCAGGGGAGATGAGCCAAGCTGTCTAGTTCCCCGTCAAATCCGTTGCATCCATTCATATGATCGCCGTCTAGCTCCCCGCCGAATCCGTTGCATATTGTACATTCATATGATCTCCATATGATGCTCACTCCACTGTATTTGCTGTATGCCGTTTACTTTTTATTGGAATGCTGTTTTTTTTTTAGTATTTTTCAGGTTCTACAGGTGTACTGGTATGTATATTTGATATGCTGTTGTCTTGCTCCTATGTTTTTGCTCATTTCTGTCTGTTCAAATTTTTTTTTCCAAAATGGAGGCTTCAAAAGGGTATGTATTGCATGTTCTTGCATGTTCTACATGTTCTGTGGTAAATTGATTGTAGCAGGTTTAGCGTCCTCGAAGAAACTGTAAGGACTCTCAACCTGACAACGATTGTACATTTGAGATGGTTGTTTATCCCAAAATATGGCACTTAGGTTAATTATGTGCAATGTGGTTTTGTGTCTGCCATGGCAGCTCCCTGAGCAAGTGCTACTCTGGGAGCATTCACTATTTTCACCCTGTGTTTGCACTCATGTGTTTGCATCCCTGTTCTCTTGTCTTGTTTTGGCATGATCATCTAGTAACAAGTAATATATGCTTTTGAAGGTTCCTCTCTGTCCTGGGATTCATTGTCGACATCGACACATTGATGTTGATGGTTCCTGTGCTACTTGAAGGACAGTGATGTGTCCTGACCTACTGTTTCAGCCAGGACCACTTGGAACTGCTTTTTAATTCCATCAGAGCATCAGGTAGGGTTCATATTTACCAGTCGTGACACAAAGTAATGAAAACATACAGTATCTCAGAAGTGTAATAGAAGCCATTTTGATTATTTAGTAAAATGTTTATATGTCTGTTTGTCGCTATCCAATTTATCACCATCAGAAAATCTGAACTGTACAGTATGAGAACGCCATGGAAATTTATTTATGTGGAGTTCTGATCATTCAGTGATGTCTGGGGGGAGCAGGGAGTGTCCATGAAGGTGCTTTTTGATGCAAAGCTGTAGGCAGTTGAGATATTGTATATCTCTAATATTTATCTTGTGTTTTTTTAGGGCGTTGGAATAACAATCCTACTGCCAGCCAGTTCAAGTACATATTCTGCCGTCTGATAGCCCGGTGTGGCATAAAACCAAGCAGGAGAGGCAATGTCACCGCACAGGATGACACAGAGTTCCTACCAGCCACAGCAATGTCCCCTGCAGAAGATGGCACAGTATCCCAGTCCTACGAAGTTGATACTTCTGTTGTCCTATCAGCTGTCGTTATGTCCTCTGCAGAAGAAGCTGCAGATCTGCCATCTCCGTTTGCTGCCATTCCTGCATTGGTACACGACCACAGTTACCTTCCCATCCGCTTTGATGGTCTTGTCGACAACGCCCTGGTTTACATCTCAGGATTTGTTGTGCGGCAGACTTTGAAAAAGCTGTCCTGTGATGAGTGTCGGGCCAGCCTGGTCATGGACGCTGCGTCGGCCAAGGAGGATGAGAGCTACCACCTGCTGACCCTGAAGAACAATGGAGGCCTGATGATTCCATCCAAAGGCACAGTGAAGGTCATCAGAGCAGCAGAGTGTGTGATTTGCCAGGCATCAGCCGATTCCAGATGGTCCCAGCCCATCAAAGTGGCAGAGGTCACCTATGACTTGCGGAAGAGGATCGGTCAGAAAGATGTGTTTTTGTTTGGGGAGCACATCAGCGACACTCAGTTTGGCATCAACAATCACCATCACAAGTTGCTGTCATTAGTTGTGTGCAGAGTGGCAACAACAGGCAACAGGTCAACAAAGTGGTCCTTTTCAAAGGGCATTAGCGGGAATTCAGTGGTGCTGCTGCTGCTTCCAGTGATGAGTAGTCTCTGTGTGTGTGTGTGTGTGTGTGTGTTGTCTACCCTGCCTCGTTCTCACTCTTGTTCATCTCGGTCGGTCTATCTGCCTCTATCTATCTGGTTTCAAGGGACAGCCTGCTCCTAGAGGTAGGATTCTTGTGCCCAGCCCTGTCCAGCAAAGTCCAGCACAGCCGAGCCCAGTCCAGCCCAGCCCAGCACATCTGTCTGTCTGTCTGTCTGTCTGTCTGTCTGTCTATGTCTGTCTGTCTATGTCTATATGTGCATGTCCTTGTGCTACAGACAAGCGCATGGACTACCACTTCAATGCCATCTTGGATGTGTTGGCAGAGTGGAGGAAGGACAAGTTTCAGAATCAAGACACTCCTCTGGGGGGTAACCATAACCGTCCTTTTCCTTACAGATGCCTTCCTTGCTTCATCCAACAGAGAATACAGTACACGTGCACATACTGTAAGGAAAATAAGGATACTGTGCTACAGTATNATAACCGTCCTTTTCCTTACAGATGCCTTCCTTGCTTCATCCAACAGAGAATACAGTACACGTGCACATACTGTAAGGAAAATAAGGATACTGTGCTACAGTATATTTAATTTTCATTGAAAACATTTCCCTCCCTCAGAAAAGGTCCAGGAGGTCTACAAGAACTTCCTTCAGGAGTCTAGTATCCAGTTCAGTTAGTTGGAGGAGATGCTTCAGTTTCACCTCAGTAACCTGGAGTACGCTTGTGGAAGCACACTGGACCAGGTCTGAAGCTGAGCGGATTCTCTTGTCATAGTCAATCTAGGCCCTTGGGAGATATGGAACTCTTCAAGGAGCAGGTAAGAAAGAAAGAAAGAATCATACACCTGTTTATAGGAGGTCCCTGAGCCAGTGAAGTACTGTCACATGCTGGAGAAAGACTTGTGGTCTAAGAATGTCCTACAGCTTTGTGAAGACAGGAGGCAGTGGGGAAGCTTATGACATAATTGCTGAAGATGTTCTGGGAAAAGTGTTCTTTGCTGGGGAGATGAGGGTTTCTAATCATTTAGCCTACTACATGTATCAATTAGTTCCTCATGTTTGAGAGAATGTAAATAAGAATTGGGCATTTAGCTTGATAACATTTGCTGTGTTTGTCCATTTCCAGGCAACCCATAGGCACTTCCTGCAGACTGTAACAGGAGCCTATCTGAGNGATATTTTTGTGGGCGTGTTACACCAAAACCTGTTTCCCCCTGGCAATATTTTTGCAAGCGCACCGTTGCTGTGGCACCGCCAAGAACGATTGTGATTGGTTGAAAGTACAAGCAGCCGGGGCGTTTTTTTCTCCAATCTCAAAGTGAGAGTCGGCGCAGCCAGACCTTTCTTTTCTTGAGAAAGGTCTGGTGAGCGAGACTAGGTCAGTGGGGATATTTAATTTTTACTGCCAAAAACAAGTAAAAACAAAGAGATCATTCATTTTATTACTATATTTCAAAAAAAAAAAAAAATAATCTTATTGTGGATGGTTTAATAATTTCATATTATTTTTGCCTATTTTTGAGGCCCCTGTCAGTCAGGGGCCCTTGGAATTGTCCTAATTTTCCCCACCACTGTTCATGCACTTGAGGAAGACTACAGTCTCCTCATCACACCACATATATTTTAGTTTGCTGCCATTTAAAAAAAAAAAAAAACTCTCTTCAGAGGAATGGGAGCTTCAGTGGACATTAAAGTTTAAGTCACAAGCTTTATGCATGTCATGGCTTTCTCACATTTTACACTGACTTTACCACCTCATCATTTGGTTCTCCTTCCTGGTTCAAGACAAAAGTAGACTGTGCTTTTGAGGTCATCACTAAACCTGAACTTTGGAGCTCTCTCCTGTTGGAAAGCAGGTCTGTGGACACTGCAGGTGCCTTTATAAATCAACTCAAGACCCACTTCTTCAGACGTGCCTTTATTTAGTTTTTAGTATGTCACTTCATTTTATAATTTGTATGTTTTTGGCATGTTTTATGTCTGTATGTTGTGTCTGTTGTGCTGTCTTTTATTTGCTTTTTTGTCTTTAATTGTGAAGACCTTTGTGACACCTGCTCTACACACTTACTCACTAGACATGCTTAGATAGGTATGCCATTTGGAGAAAGACACAGAACATCAGGAGAGACCCAAACTGTGATTTCAATATCATGAAACTACATCTGATCTGAATGATGCTATATTTGGAATTCCTTTTATCCTTCCTTTTATCAGGAAGATAAATGTTTGACCTTCTGGAAAGGGACTGCAGGCCATCGAAAACAAAATTAATTTCTAAACAACTTTATGAGCTTTTGCTGATGGCTTATTGGGAATTGAAACTCAAGACTCTTTGTAGTGACATACTAATATTCTAAACTGTAGACAGTAGACACTGATGACTGAAGAAAGTGAGAGACAAACAAGCATTTTCAAACCAATTCAAGCCAAATTTACCTATATAGAGTCAAATCATGATTAAAAAAAAAAAGTAATCTCAGGACACTTTCATACAGAGCAAATGAAAGTGAAATAAGTTTCTCTGATAGAAAATGTTGGGAGATGGAATTGTCCTCCCAGCCCTTAATAAGCTTAAGTCCAACAGGGCCTGCAGAAAAGCACAAAGAGTTTGCACTTTACACATTATTTTTAGATATTCAATTACACATACATATACATATACAGTATCCCTGTTTCCACTTGAAAACTTCTAAAGGTTTAATAACTTCTAACATGCATTCAAAAACAGGTTAACTGGAAATTCATGGTTTAGACACTAAGACACTACCAAATATCCCACAGTGTTATGCACCAGCCTGATCACAGGACCATGAGTTCAAACCAGTTGGCAGAAGAAAAGCTCTTTCTGGTGGATGAAGTTCAGCATCTTGGCATGTGAGATTTATTTTGATGGCTGGGTGCTCTTTCACACAGAAGAAGATGATGTCAATGAATGTAACAGAAAGGTGGCTTTAATTTATCAGCCCAGGTGTGCTATTATTACACAGTTATGATTGTCTATCTTACCTGAAAGGTTATATTTATGAGTACATCTCTGCTCTTTGGTCCCTGGTGCATCTCTGGTCCCTGGTCAGCTGAAGTCTTCACATGGCAAAACATAGGATTCAGCAGTGTAGATTTCTGGATGATGCTATAAATGAAGAATTGACCATATTTCTCTGCCAGAATCTGCAGGTGGAGGGGGCGGCTGCAGGTTGCTGGTAGAGGTTGCAGATGGAGGCTGCAGAGGCTGTAGATATAGAAGCTAAGCTGTCTGTCAGAAACTCAGGGGGAGGTAGCAGCTGCAGGTTGGTGACAGAAGCTGAAGATGGAGGAACTGAGCTGTCTGCCAGAATCTATAGGTGGAGGCGGTGGCCGCAGGCTGCTGGCAGAGGCTCTAGTTTAAGGTTTAGCCAAGCTGGAATCTGCAGGTGGAGGTGGCAGCTGAAGGTTCCTGACAGCGGCTGTAGATGGAGGCTGCAGAAGCTGAAGATGGAGGAGCTGAGCTGTCTGCCAGAATCTACAGGTGGGCAGGCAGCTGCAGGTTGCTGACAGGGGCTGTAGATGAAGGAGCTGAGCTGTCTGCCAGAATCTGCAAGTGGAGAGGGCAGCTGCAGGCTGCTGGCAGGGGCTCTAGCTAGAGTTTTGCCAAGCTGGCTGTCAATATCTACAGGTGGAGGTGGTGGCTGCAGGTTGATGGCAGAGGCTGGAGATGGAGGTTTGTCCACAGCTGTCTGCAAGAACCTGCAGGTGGAGCTGCCAGTGGTTCAGCTTGCTGGCAGAGGCTGGAGATGGAGGTTTGGCTAAGCTGTCTGTCAGAATCTGCAGGTGGAGGTGGCGGCTGCAGGTTCCTGACAGAGGCTGTAGATGGAGGAGTTGAGCTGTCTACCAGCATCTGCCAGTGTGGAAATACCTGTTAGAGGAAGAAGATGATGTCAACTGAATATAACATAAAAGTGGAGTTAATTTATCAGCCCAGGTATGCTATTATTACACAGTTATGATTGTCTATCTTACCTAAAAGGTTATATTTATGAATGCATCTCTGCTCTTTGGTCCCTGGTGCATCTCTGGTCCCTGGTCAGCTGAGGTCTTCACATGGCAAAAGGACAGGATTCAGCGGCGTAGATTTCCGGATGATGCTGTAAATGAATAGTTGGTCAAACCTGCAACAACAGCAGTCTGCCGACAGAGGCTCTAGTTGGAGGTTTGGCCAAGCTGCCTTTCAGAATCTGCAGGTGGAGGCAGTGGCTGCAGGTTGCTGACAGAGGCTGTTGTTGCAGGTCTGGCCACAGCTGTCTGCAAGAATCTGCAGGTAGAGCTTGCAGTGCTGCAGGTTGCTTGCAGAGGCTGTAGATGGAGGTTTGGCTAAGCTGTCTGCCAGAATCTGCAGGTGGAGGTGGTGGCTGCAGGTTCCTGACAGAGGCTATAAATGGAGGCACTGAGCTGTCTGCCAGAATCTGCAGGTGGCAGTGGTAGAGGTCTCTGGCAGAGGATGTAGATGGAGGTTTGGCAAAGCTGTCAGCCTGAATGTGCAGATGGAGTCAGTGGGTGCATGCTGCTGGTAGAGGCTTAGTTTGAGGTTTTATCAAGCTGTCTGTCAAAATCTGCAGGTAGACGTGGCGGCTGCAGGATTCCTGACAGAGGCTGAAGATGGGATATGGAAATACCTGTTAGAGGAAGAAGATGATGTCAACTGAATGTAACAGAAAGGTGGCTTTAATTTATCAGCCCAGGTATGCTATTATTACACAGTCATGATTGTCTACCTTACCTGAAAGGTTATTTTTATGAGCTCATCTCTGCTCTTTGGTCCCTGGTGCATCTCTGGTCCCTGGTCAGCTGAAGTCATCACATGGCAAGGGTACACAATTCAGCAGAGGCTGTAGATGGAGGCTTGGCTAAACTCTCTGCCAGAATATGCAGGTGGAGGCCACAGCTGCATGTTGTTGGCCAAGGCTTAGTTGTAAGTTTGGCCATGCTGTCTGTCAGAATCTGCAGGTGGAGGCAGCAGCTGCAGGTTCCTGACAGAGGCTGTTGTTGCTGCTCTTTGGTCCCTGGTGCATCTCTGGTCCCTGGTCAGCTGAGGTCTTCACATGGCAAAAACATAGGATGAGGTGGTGTAGATATCCTGTATATTCGGTAGATCGGGACATTATCCAGGACAGGATTCAGCGGCGCAGATTTCTGGATGATGCTGTAAATGAATAGTTGGCCAAACCTGCAACGACAGCAGACTGCCAACAGAGGTGTTAAAGGTTTGGCCAAGCTGTTTGTCAGAATCTGCAGGTGGAGGCGGGGGCAGCGGGTTGCTGACAGAGACTGTTGTTGCAGGTCTGGCCACAGCTGTCTGCAAGAACCTGCAGGTAGAGGTGTCATTGCTGCAGGTTGCTTGCAGAGGCTGTAGATGGAGCGTTGGCTAAGCTGTCTTTCAAAACCTGCAGCTGGCGGTAGCGGCTGCAGGTTCCTGACAGAGACTATAAATGAAGGAGCTGAGCTGTCTGCCAGAATCTGCAGGTGGAGGCTGCAACTGCAGGTTGATGGCAGGGGCTCTAGTTGGAGGTTTGGCAAAGCTGTCTGTCAGAATCTGCAGGAAGAGGTGGTGGCTGCAGGTTGCTGACAGAGATTGTTGTTGCAGGTGGAGGTGGCAGAGGTCCATGTTACCGACAGAGGCTGTAGTTTGACGTTTGGCCAAGCTGTCTTTCAAAACCTGCAGGTGGCGGTAGCAGCTGCAGGCTGCTGACAGAGGCTGTAGAGGGCTGTAGAGGAGCTGCCCTGTCTGCCAGAATCTGCAGGTGGAGGTGGGTGCTGCAGGTTCTTGACAGTGGCTGTATATGGAGGAGCTGAGCTGTCTGACGAAATCTGCAGGCGGAGGCCGCAGGTTGAGGCAGGGGTTCTAGTGGGAGGTTTGGCAAAGCTGTCTGTCAGAATCTGCAGTTGGAGGCGGCATCTGCAGATTGATGGCAGAGGCTGTTGTTGGAGGTTTGCAAGAACCTGCAGGTGACACCTTCAGATTTAGACAGACAGTTTGGCCAAACCTCTAACTCGAGCCTCTGTCTGCAGTCTGCTGTTGATGAAGGTTTGGCCAATTCTTCATTTGCAGCATCATCCAGAAATCTATGCCACTGAATCCTGTCCTTTTGCCATGTGAAGACTTCAGCTGACCAGGGATCAGAGATGCACCAGGGACCAAAGAGCAGAGATGCACTCATAAATATAACCTTTCAGGTAAGATAGACAATCATAACTGTGTAATAATAGCATACCTGGGCTGATAAACTAAAGCCTCCTTTATGTTACATTCAGTTTACATCATCTTCTTCTAACAGGTATTTCCACACTGGCAGATAGCTCAGCTCCTCTATCTACAGCCACCATCAAGAACCTGCAGCTGCCACCTTCACCTGCAGATTCTGACAGACAGCTTGGCAAAACTTCAAACAAAGCCTCTGCCAGCAACCTGCAGCCACCACCTCCACCTGCAGATTCTTGAAGACAGCTCAGTTCCTCCATCTACAGTCTCTGCAGCCTCCATCTACAGCCACTGTCAGGAACCTGAAGCCACCACCTCCACCTACAGATTCTGACAGACAGCTTTGCCAAACCTCCAATTAGAGCCTCTGCCATCAACTTGCAGCTGTTGCCTCCACCTGCAGATTCTGCCAGTGTGGAAATACCTGTTAGAGGAAGAAGATGATGTAAACTGAATGTAACAGAAAGGTGGCTTTAATTTCTCAGCCCAGGTATGCTATTATTACACAGTTATGATTGTCTATCTTACCTGAAAGGTTATATTTATGCGTGCATCTCTGCTCTTTGGTCCCTGGTGCATCTCTGGTCCCTGTCAGGTCTTCACATGGCACAACGACAAGATTCAGGGGCGTAGATTTCTGGATGACGCTGTAAATGAAGAATTGGCCAAACCTGAAACAACACCAGACTATCGACAGAGGTTCTAGTTAAAGGTTTGGCAAAGCTGTCTGTCAGAATCTGCAGGTGGAGGCAGCGGCTGCAGGTTGCTGACAGAGACTGTTGTTGCTGGTCTGGCCACAGCTGTCTGCAAGAACCTGCAGGTGGAGATGGCAGTGGTGCAGGTTGCTGGCAGAGGCTGTAAATGGAGGTTTGACCAAGCTGTCTGCGAGAACATGCAGGTGGAGGCGGCAACTGAATGTTGCTAGCAGAGGCTTAGTTTGAGGTTTGGCGACAGCTATCTGCCAGAAACTACAGGTGGAGGCGGCAACTGCAGGGTTCAGGCAGAGGCTGTTGTTGGAGGTTTTGCCAAGCTGTCTGTCAGAATCCGCCGGTGGAGGCAGCAGCTGCAGGTTGTTGACAGAGGTTNGATATTTTTGTGGGCGTGTTACACCAAAACCTGTTTCCCCCTGGCAATATTTTTGCAAGCGCACCGTTGCTGTGGCACCGCCAAGAACGATTGTGATTGGTTGAAAGTACAAGCAGCCGGGGCGTTTTTTTCTCCAATCTCAAAGTGAGAGTCGGCGCAGCCAGACCTTTCTTTTCTTGAGAAAGGTCTGGTGAGCGAGACTAGGTCAGTGGGGATATTTAATTTTTACTGCCAAAAACAAGTAAAAACAAAGAGATCATTCATTTTATTACTATATTTCAAAAAAAAAAAAAAATAATCTTATTGTGGATGGTTTAATAATTTCATATTATTTTTGCCTATTTTTGAGGCCCCTGTCAGTCAGGGGCCCTTGGAATTGTCCTAATTTTCCCCACCACTGTTCATGCACTTGAGGAAGACTACAGTCTCCTCATCACACCACATATATTTTAGTTTGCTGCCATTTAAAAAAAAAAAAAAACTCTCTTCAGAGGAATGGGAGCTTCAGTGGACATTAAAGTTTAAGTCACAAGCTTTATGCATGTCATGGCTTTCTCACATTTTACACTGACTTTACCACCTCATCATTTGGTTCTCCTTCCTGGTTCAAGACAAAAGTAGACTGTGCTTTTGAGGTCATCACTAAACCTGAACTTTGGAGCTCTCTCCTGTTGGAAAGCAGGTCTGTGGACACTGCAGGTGCCTTTATAAATCAACTCAAGACCCACTTCTTCAGACGTGCCTTTATTTAGTTTTTAGTATGTCACTTCATTTTATAATTTGTATGTTTTTGGCATGTTTTATGTCTGTATGTTGTGTCTGTTGTGCTGTCTTTTATTTGCTTTTTTGTCTTTAATTGTGAAGACCTTTGTGACACCTGCTCTACACACTTACTCACTAGACATGCTTAGATAGGTATGCCATTTGGAGAAAGACACAGAACATCAGGAGAGACCCAAACTGTGATTTCAATATCATGAAACTACATCTGATCTGAATGATGCTATATTTGGAATTCCTTTTATCCTTCCTTTTATCAGGAAGATAAATGTTTGACCTTCTGGAAAGGGACTGCAGGCCATCGAAAACAAAATTAATTTCTAAACAACTTTATGAGCTTTTGCTGATGGCTTATTGGGAATTGAAACTCAAGACTCTTTGTAGTGACATACTAATATTCTAAACTGTAGACAGTAGACACTGATGACTGAAGAAAGTGAGAGACAAACAAGCATTTTCAAACCAATTCAAGCCAAATTTACCTATATAGAGTCAAATCATGATTAAAAAAAAAAAGTAATCTCAGGACACTTTCATACAGAGCAAATGAAAGTGAAATAAGTTTCTCTGATAGAAAATGTTGGGAGATGGAATTGTCCTCCCAGCCCTTAATAAGCTTAAGTCCAACAGGGCCTGCAGAAAAGCACAAAGAGTTTGCACTTTACACATTATTTTTAGATATTCAATTACACATACATATACATATACAGTATCCCTGTTTCCACTTGAAAACTTCTAAAGGTTTAATAACTTCTAACATGCATTCAAAAACAGGTTAACTGGAAATTCATGGTTTAGACACTAAGACACTACCAAATATCCCACAGTGTTATGCACCAGCCTGATCACAGGACCATGAGTTCAAACCAGTTGGCAGAAGAAAAGCTCTTTCTGGTGGATGAAGTTCAGCATCTTGGCATGTGAGATTTATTTTGATGGCTGGGTGCTCTTTCACACAGAAGAAGATGATGTCAATGAATGTAACAGAAAGGTGGCTTTAATTTATCAGCCCAGGTGTGCTATTATTACACAGTTATGATTGTCTATCTTACCTGAAAGGTTATATTTATGAGTACATCTCTGCTCTTTGGTCCCTGGTGCATCTCTGGTCCCTGGTCAGCTGAAGTCTTCACATGGCAAAACATAGGATTCAGCAGTGTAGATTTCTGGATGATGCTATAAATGAAGAATTGACCATATTTCTCTGCCAGAATCTGCAGGTGGAGGGGGCGGCTGCAGGTTGCTGGTAGAGGTTGCAGATGGAGGCTGCAGAGGCTGTAGATATAGAAGCTAAGCTGTCTGTCAGAAACTCAGGGGGAGGTAGCAGCTGCAGGTTGGTGACAGAAGCTGAAGATGGAGGAACTGAGCTGTCTGCCAGAATCTATAGGTGGAGGCGGTGGCCGCAGGCTGCTGGCAGAGGCTCTAGTTTAAGGTTTAGCCAAGCTGGAATCTGCAGGTGGAGGTGGCAGCTGAAGGTTCCTGACAGCGGCTGTAGATGGAGGCTGCAGAAGCTGAAGATGGAGGAGCTGAGCTGTCTGCCAGAATCTACAGGTGGGCAGGCAGCTGCAGGTTGCTGACAGGGGCTGTAGATGAAGGAGCTGAGCTGTCTGCCAGAATCTGCAAGTGGAGAGGGCAGCTGCAGGCTGCTGGCAGGGGCTCTAGCTAGAGTTTTGCCAAGCTGGCTGTCAATATCTACAGGTGGAGGTGGTGGCTGCAGGTTGATGGCAGAGGCTGGAGATGGAGGTTTGTCCACAGCTGTCTGCAAGAACCTGCAGGTGGAGCTGCCAGTGGTTCAGCTTGCTGGCAGAGGCTGGAGATGGAGGTTTGGCTAAGCTGTCTGTCAGAATCTGCAGGTGGAGGTGGCGGCTGCAGGTTCCTGACAGAGGCTGTAGATGGAGGAGTTGAGCTGTCTACCAGCATCTGCCAGTGTGGAAATACCTGTTAGAGGAAGAAGATGATGTCAACTGAATGTAACATAAAAGTGGAGTTAATTTATCAGCCCAGGTATGCTATTATTACACAGTTATGATTGTCTATCTTACCTAAAAGGTTATATTTATGAATGCATCTCTGCTCTTTGGTCCCTGGTGCATCTCTGGTCCCTGGTCAGCTGAGGTCTTCACATGGCAAAAGGACAGGATTCAGCGGCGTAGATTTCCGGATGATGCTGTAAATGAATAGTTGGTCAAACCTGCAACAACAGCAGTCTGCCGACAGAGGCTCTAGTTGGAGGTTTGGCCAAGCTGCCTTTCAGAATCTGCAGGTGGAGGCAGTGGCTGTAGGTTGCTGACAGAGGCTGTTGTTGCAGGTCTGGCCACAGCTGTCTGCAAGAATCTGCAGGTAGAGCTTGCAGTGCTGCAGGTTGCTTGCAGAGGCTGTAGATGGAGGTTTGGCTAAGCTGTCTGCCAGAATCTGCAGGTGGAGGTGGTGGCTGCAGGTTCCTGACAGAGGCTATAAATGGAGGCACTGAGCTGTCTGCCAGAATCTGCAGGTGGCAGTGGTAGAGGTCTCTGGCAGAGGATGTAGATGGAGGTTTGGCAAAGCTGTCAGCCTGAATGTGCAGATGGAGTCAGTGGGTGCATGCTGCTGGTAGAGGCTTAGTTTGAGGTTTTATCAAGCTGTCTGTCAAAATCTGCAGGTAGACGTGGCGGCTGCAGGATTCCTGACAGAGGCTGAAGATGGGATATGGAAATACCTGTTAGAGGAAGAAGATGATGTCAACTGAATGTAACAGAAAGGTGGCTTTAATTTATCAGCCCAGGTATGCTATTATTACACAGTCATGATTGTCTACCTTACCTGAAAGGTTATTTTTATGAGCTCATCTCTGCTCTTTGGTCCCTGGTGCATCTCTGGTCCCTGGTCAGCTGAAGTCATCACATGGCAAGGGTACACAATTCAGCAGAGGCTGTAGATGGAGGCTTGGCTAAACTCTCTGCCAGAATATGCAGGTGGAGGCCACAGCTGCATGTTGTTGGCCAAGGCTTAGTTGTAAGTTTGGCCATGCTGTCTGTCAGAATCTGCAGGTGGAGGCAGCAGCTGCAGGTTCCTGACAGAGGCTGTTGTTGCTGCTCTTTGGTCCCTGGTGCATCTCTGGTCCCTGGTCAGCTGAGGTCTTCACATGGCAAAAACATAGGATGAGGTGGTGTAGATATCCTGTATATTCGGTAGATCGGGACATTATCCAGGACAGGATTCAGCGGCGCAGATTTCTGGATGATGCTGTAAATGAATAGTTGGCCAAACCTGCAACGACAGCAGACTGCCAACAGAGGTGTTAAAGGTTTGGCCAAGCTGTTTGTCAGAATCTGCAGGTGGAGGCGGGGGCAGCGGGTTGCTGACAGAGACTGTTGTTGCAGGTCTGGCCACAGCTGTCTGCAAGAACCTGCAGGTAGAGGTGTCATTGCTGCAGGTTGCTTGCAGAGGCTGTAGATGGAGCGTTGGCTAAGCTGTCTTTCAAAACAGCTGCAGGGTTCTGGCAGAGGCTGTTGTTGGATTTTGGCCAAGCTGTCTGTCAGAATGGCTGTTGTTGGATTTTGGCCAAGCTGTCTGTCAGAATCCGCAGGTGGAGGCGGCAGCTGCAGGTTTCTGACAGAGGCTTAGATGGAGGTTGACAAAGGTGCGAATGGAACATTGGTCTTCAACACATAGTGAACCTGACGGAAATTGCTTGCGGAGGTTTGAATATTTCAGACGGCTGCTGTAGTTTGAATGCAGTTTAAATCGTAAAATTCCTGTGATAAGTTATTGGTGTATGGTGGAGCAGGACACCTCAGAGGCGGTAGTTGGAGGCATGGCCGCAGCTGAAATGGCTGGTGGAGGTCATAGTTCTAGCATTTCTCTACAGCTGTTTGCTGCCTGCAGGTGGAGGGTCAGGCAGCAGGTGGCTGCTGCAGTTTGAAGGCAGAGTTTAAAACTGAAAGTGAATCTAAGAAACCAATGGTGGAGTGTAGAGCAGGACACTTTAGAGGCAGTAGATGGAGGTTGCTGGTAAAAAGCATGCAATTCAAATAAATCTAACTAAATCTAAATAAATGTGATTAACAAAATCATCTTAGTTTTTTTGAATGAGAAAAAACCTGAAATCAAAATCAAGTCGTTGGACGGAAGCGCTTACCTGAAGACTCACCTTCAGGTTTGGTTGTCCTCTTCCGCCAGTTGCTGCCTTCCTGTTTCCTCATTCTAAAAAGATTTTGTACCCACCTTGGCTTGGGGCCCTGCGGCAACGACTTAGGCTTACCTGGAGCCACAGGTCCTTTAGAGGGGCCGGCTTCCACAGGCTTACCTGGTGCTGGAGGTGGGTCAGAGGGACTCACCTCAGGGTCACAGCCACGTGGGGGGACTGGTGACCGCAGCGGGCTGATGAGCCTCGGTAATGAAGCAAGGAGGCTGGCCCACGGGATGTCCTCGTCCATCTGAAGGTAACAACAAATAAAGTCATCAGACTACAGCTCCACATCATGTTAACAACGTCAATTTGACACCATTGTTTCAGTTTCTAACACTATGTGTTATGACTGTGCACTGACAACACATTTTCTTTTTATCTGCATGTTAGACAAAAGACTAGATTAGGTCAGAATACAGTTTCTTACAGTGTCTCCCAGGAGACTGGACGTGTCTGAGTCACCGGTTGAGGAGCCAGATGGTGAGCCACTGGGGGTGATCGGTGCCGGGACCCTCCGGAGGTCGATCTGTGGGGTGATTAGCCGGTCCGTGACTGGAACAAGGAGGCTGACCCACGGGTCTTCCTGGTCCATCTGAAGGTAACAACAAATACAGCCATCAGACTACTGCTCCACATCATGTTAACAACTTCATTTTGGCTCCATTGTTTCAGTTTCTAACACTATGTGTTATGACTGTGCACTGACAAAGCATTTTCTTTTTATCTGCATGTTAGACAATAGACTAGATTAGGTCAGAATACAGTTTCTTACAGTGTCTCCCAGCAGACTGGACGTATCCGAGCCAGATGATGAGTCACTGGAGGAGCTCCAAGGGATTGACGCTGTCCCAACTGTAGCCCTGGGCCATCTGATGGGAAAAAAAAATCCAACCGTGAGACCACACATTTATCACATCACATATTGAATTGGCCCATTAGCACACAGTCAACACTGCTAAAAATCGAGTGTACAGAGTACAATTAAATATAAGATTTCTGACTGCAAGTTAATGCCAAACTCAGAAAATTCAGTCACAATCTACTTTTGAAAACTAATTCAAATTGAAGCCCTTCTTTTAGTCACAATAACTGTGTTATTTCTAAACCCAGTGTGTCCTTCATAGAGTATGGAAGCTTTCTGACAGCATACTTATAGTTATGGATGGATTACTAAATAGACCTACTGGGCACAGGCCCAGGGACCCAGAGTGTCAGGGGCCCCTCTGGCCTTCACCTGCAAAATGTCACTCAAATTAACATGTATTGACCAGGAAGAGAGTCAAAATGACCACAAACAGATGCTGAGGAACAGCAAAGAGACAAAAACACTACAAAATAGACAACTACAAACAGACAAAAAAAAGAGAAAAAGACACAAATTGACCTCAAAGAGACAAAAAAATTACCTCAGAGAGATAAGAAATATCTCAGAGAGACACAATATTGCCTTAAAAAGACACAAAAATACCTCAGAGAGACAAATAGACCTCAGAAACACACAAAATGATCTCAGAGACACAAAATAACCTCAGACACAAAATAACCTCAAAGACACACAAAAAGACTAAAATGACATACATTTTCACAGATACAGAAAAGAAAAAGACCTAAAAAAGACAACATAACCTAAAAAAGCCAAAAAATGAACTTAAATAGTACCTAAGAGTGAAAAATAAAAATAAAAATAAAAAATAAAAATAAAAAAAATAAAAAAATAAATAAAATGACATCAAAGTGACAGAAAATGTCCTTTGAGGGACAAACAACATCCGAAAAAGATGCAAAACAACACAAAACGACCTCAAAGACACACAAGATGACCTCAGAGAGATACAACATGACTTAAAAAGACTCAACATGACCTCAAAGAGACACAAATGTCCTTAAGGGACACACAATGGCCAAAAAAGATGCAAAACAACACAAAACGACCTCAAAGACACACAAAATGACCGAATTTCTCCTCAGGGGGATTAATAAAGTATATAAAAATAAAAATAAAAAAAATAAAAAAATAAATAAAATGACATCAAAGTGACAGAAAATGTCCTTTGAGGGACAAACAACATCCGAAAAAGATGCAAAACAACACAAAACGACCTCAAAGACACACAAAATGACCTCAGAGAGACGCAACATGACTTAAGAAGACACAAAATGACCTCAAAGAGACATTAATGACATAAGGGACACAAAACGGCCAACAGAGACATAAAACAACCAAAATGACACAAAATTACCTCAAAGATACAACATGACCTCAAAGAGACACAAATGACATAAGGGTCACACAACCGCAAACAGAGACATAAAACAATCACAAACGACACAAAATGACCTCAAAGACACACAACATGACCTCAGAGAGATACAACATGACTTAAAAAGTCACAACATGACCTCAAAGTGACACAAATGTCCTTAAGGGACACACAACGGCCAAAAAAGATGCAAAACAACACAAAACGACCTCAAAGACACACAAAATGACCTCAGAGAGACGCAACATGACTTAAAAACACACAACATGACCTCAAAGAGACAAAAATGACATAAGGGACACACAATGGCCAACAGAGACATAAAACAACCAAAAACGACCTCAAAGACACACAAAATGACCTCAGAGAGATGCAACATGACTTAAAAAGACACAGCATGACCTCAAATGACAGAAAATGTCCTTAAAGGGACACACAACAGCCAAAAAATATGCAAAACACAAAACGACCTCAAAGCCACACAAAATTACCTCAGAGATGCAACATGACTTAAAAAGACACAAAATGACCTCAAATGACAGAAAATGTCCTTTAAGGGACACACAACCGCCAAAAAAAGATACAAAACAACACAAAATGACCTCAAAGACACACAAGATGACCTCAGAGAAATGCAACATGACTTAAAAAAGACACAACATGACCTCAAAGTGACACAAATGTCCTTAAGGGACACACATCGGCCAACAAAGACATAAAACAAACCAATAATGACACAAAATGACCTCAAAGACACACAAGATGACCTCAGAGAGAGGCCTTTTGCGCCTTTTGCATATCTGTGCCCAGGGGCCCATTGTCTCATAATCTGCCCATGCATACAGTAGACATAGCTATGTTTTACAGAGGGACATTTTTGCCAGATATTCAACAACATGCCAATTTTACGCTCTCTTGCTGAATGAGAAAAAGCCAGCACCATATCAGCATTTCTTTCTAGAAAAATCTCCATGATACACACCTCTCTGTTGCTCTCACAGTATGATGACATAATATTTAAATGATGTTTTGTGTAAAATACTTATAAATGAAAAACATCCTAAATATTTTGAAAAAGGCTGAACTATGAGCATAATCAAATAATAAGGCTGCAATGCTTGTGTCACTGCTTGCAGCACTGATGGCCTACATCACCAAGAAGTTAAAAAACATATAAGCTATATTTTTATTAACATGTTTATGCTAGGCTGTTTGTTGGACAGATAAAACAGACAGTTGCTAAACCAAAGACAGTAGCTTTGGATTTAAACTTAGTAACAGTCAAACGTCAGTCCAATGTGATCCATTTACACTAAAATAGTACAGATGTAGGCCAAATATTGCGATATTGGTAATATTATGCCTACATCAGTACATTTTTGTAAAGTCTCAACGGTAAAATACACAGAAAACAACATGGGCTGTAAAAAAGTGTCAAAATCTCTCGTCTACCTTGAAAGAGTCCGTTTGTCAGTGACAGCAGGTCTTAAGAAGAGGTCCAGAGGCAAAAGGTCTCAGTTCGTGGTTGGTTTTTCTGAAAAGTCGTCGAGGACAAGTCGAGATGCTGCTTCTCTCTCTGATGCAAAGTTTGTTCTGATTTAAATGTTTAAATGTGTGAAATGATGCACCTAGAGACCACATAGCAACCATGGAACCATCAGGTCCTAACAACACGTCTGACCTCAGAGTTGTCATTACGTCCACACCGGCCTGTCCTCTACTGCAGGAACAATAGCATCTCTCTTAGAATTTGATTACACTATGAAATCCTTATGTTTAATTGAAAACAGTAAAAGTATCAAACTTATCGCTCATTATGAAACGTTTTTCCCATCCTCTGACTAAATTCTGTTGCTTATTTTTATTGTCCTGTTATACTGTCTTTATGTCTGTACCAACATTGTTTAGAGTCTTGTATGTATTTTTTGCACTGTCCCATTTGTGGTATGCCTGCTTGTTATCGCTTTATTGTTCAATAAATAAAAAAATAAAAAATAAAAATAAAAAAAAAAGCTAGAAAAAAAAAAGGAACAATAGCATCTGTTAGTGTGTGGCGATTTATTAAACCGGCCTACATGATATGGCTGCATTGCGATATAAATTGTGTTTGCTTTAAATTTTTATTTATCTAGGCTATTTTGTGTGTGTTTTGTTTTCCTCTCTTCTCTGGCTTTTGGTTCTTCTTGATGTGGATATCATCGTGTGAATTAATTAAGGTGTATTCATTAAACGCTTTCTAGTCAGCTCGAGGCTGTCATCGTCTTAAACTCATATCAAACTGGTTATGTGGTGTATACACACTGTTAGAAAACACGGCAAAACATGGTGCAACTGAGTGAAAATATCAATTTTTAAAAAAATCATTATATATTAAAAAAAAGGTTATTCGTTTTGGGTTCCGCTGGGCGCTCCCTCCCTCTTTCAGCACTTTTCAATAAAGGCGCACTGCGCTTTTACGCACGACTAATGACACTGTGGAGGAGATCCATCCAGGAGAGCCATGAATGCGGGCCGGTGCCTGGAGGAGGACGGTAGCTTTACTTTTAGTGGAGACCTCCGTCAGATGGTCCAGATACTGACCCAGAGTGGAATCTTGAAGTAATTGGTATCAGAAGAACAATGTACAGTTTTGCCGGGTTTCTGAGGTAAATGGTGAAATGCTACTTTCAGCGTCAACATATTTCTGCCGCTTGTTGCGAATGAAACTCTGACCAGCTGCGCTGTGATGCAGGGCCGTAATACTTATTTAACATTGGGGGGACCATTGTAAATCGCCACTAATCCCCCCAGATGAATTTTTAACTTAACAGCCAAACTGACCATTTTACAGTAATTTGAAGGAAAAATCTTGGATCAGGACTTTTCAGAGTTTAGATGGCTGAGTGCCATTTTAAGGAGCCAGCATATGAGTGAGGGATGCACAGGAGAAGTGAACACTCTGACTTTTTTATGTCATTTTTAGGCATGACATACTGAACTATGCTTTTTTTTAATACAATTGCTTTAACTTTTTCTGATTTTTTTTTAATGACATACCAGCACTTTACAAAAACAACCACAACTGACAGTGATATACGGTACGAAACACTCCTGTTACATTTTTTTTTTCATTTTTAAAAACATTTGAAAGTATTGAAATACATAGCATAATAGCGTACACTTGACCTCAAACTGGAAAGTATACAAAAGTATTGAGTGTGTTGTTACAGTCGCCCCTGCATGTCGGGGCAGATGCAACGTTTGACTTCTACTGTTTCAATAATGTGACCAGTGTTGCCAACTTAGCGACTTTGTCGCTATATTTAGCGACTTTTCAGACCCCTCTAGCGACTCTTTTTCAAAAAAGCGACTAGCGACAAATCTAGCGACTTTTTCTGATGTTATTGAAGACTTCTGGAGACTCTGTTGTGAGAGCACGTATCATTCTTATTCTTCCCAACGAGCAGCGGATGCTGCCGTGGGCTCCTCTCTCGCCTCAAAGCACTCACAGACGGCCCAGTCCTCCCTCCCAGCAGCAGTCAAAGCAGGAGACGTTAACCCCTCCACGTCCAGACTGCAAGTGAATCGCGCATGCGCGGAACCACCGCTGGCTGATCCCGACCTGGTTTACAGTCAGGGTGGGATGTAAATGTAAAAAATTTTTTGTCTAATATAAATCACTGAAAGAAGGTTCATTTGTAGTTCTAAACATATTCAGGGTGTTTTTTTACTCCGTTTTTGTCTCTCCCACGACGTTATTCCTCTCTATTACAGCAGCCATTACAATGACATGCATATGGACAATTATGCAAATTAGGCGATGACGTCATTTAGCGACTTCTAGCGACTTTTAGGACAGCCAATAGCTACTTTTCTTACTGAGGAGTTGGCAACAGTGAATGTGACTCCAACATGGATTATAAAAACAACTGATGACTGTCAACAAGTAGAGCACAGATACAGATTCTTTTGTACTGAAGCCTCTGACTGACAATATTTTGCACAATGTTTAATATCTTAACAATGATCACAAATAAGTATTCATTGTATTTCAGCGAACTGTGTTCAAATACTGATGCTTGGTCAATGGTCCTCGGTGTCTCATACTGAAATATTAGAGGCACTCTTAGGGTGTGTTCCAAATCGCATACTTTTTCTTTTTACTTATAGTCTGTACTGCAGCGGCCCCTAAAAAATGGGTACTGTTGCATGCAGTATGCACACAATTGAGACATATAGCCTACTACTGTCTCATAACGTCATGCCCTAAACTTTGCCAAGAGGTTCAGCGCTGACGATCAGAGGAGCTGGTGTAGGAGTAGCCTAATAACAGCAGAGTCTGTGTGACTGACACACTGAAGAAGACTTTACTGTCGAAACGTCTGTGTACTGGTACTGCCATCCAAGCTGGATTATTAAACTGAACTAAAAGGACATTTGAGAGTGCTGGCATTTTTCCCTCTTTTAGTACTAGGTAGCATGATGATGATTGTGGCATTGTGGCGCAACTGCTGACTGCTACTAGGCACCTTCACTGTCAGTGTGCTAAGGCAGGACCAAACCATTTCATGCAGATACAGGGGGGTGGTCAATCAATATGTTTACTTTTTGGTCAGTGGGGATATTTAACTTTTACTGCCAAAAACAAGTAAAAACAAAGAGATCATTAATTTCTATTTCTATACTATATTTGAAAACAAAAAACAAAAACGTAATGATGATGGTTTAATTATTTTATATTAATTTTTACCTATTTTTGAGGCCCCTGTCAGTCAGGGGCCCTTGGAATTGTCCTACTTTTCCTCCCCTAAGGCGCCACTGTTGTCTGGTGATCATCGTAGCAGGTTTGGTCCCACCAGTGTTTTAACACATCAGGTTAAGAGAAGTGATCTAAAGTTTAAGCAACTGCTTTAAAAGAATAATTTGATGTTTTGGGGAAAGAATTTTTTTTTCTTTGGTGCAGAGTTAGATGAAAAGATTTTTAACACTATCCTGTTTGTTGTTAATTATGAATGTTAGGTTACTTTCGCTGGTAATAGAAATCAGCAAACCTGCTTCTGTCTAGGGCTGTAGTCAACCAAAGAAAATCTTGGTCGACTTGAGTCGCACAATCTTCAACTAATCGATTAGTCTGCAGTTACATCTCCAAAACACTAGTCGGCAGTGGAGGACTGTGTTAAGTGCTGTAAAGTTTAGTTGATTCAAAACACACATTAATCATGGCTTAATAGAGTGTGCCAGTAAACCCGGAACTCCGTTAGCGCTTTTAGCACTTCCAGTTCTCTCGTCTAAAAGTCAATACGTTTTTTGAATGGGATTTTGGTAAAATGCCTCAAATAAGGTCTGTGGTTAACAAAAGCTTAAGCGAGTTTCAGGTTTTGTTCTACGAAATAAACACGTCAGTAAATACCCTACTTGTGAATTTTGAAGCTTTTACGTGTCGTAAAAAAGGTGGTTGCTAACAAGTTGCTCAATACGACTACAAACCCTGTCGGGGACATTAAACGTCATCACCCCCGAAAAAGCTTAGTGGCGGTGACGTCAAGAGTCATGCGACCGTGGAGTAGTCATGTAGTCTGTTAAAGCCTTACGTTAGCTTTTTACTTCTGGCGATCGCATTTAAGCTTCAAATGCGGTATGAAAGGTGTTCATATGTGAAGATTATCTCATTGAACAAAACCTGTAAGTATCATAAACTTGTGTTAGCCACAGAGCTTATTTTCTGACATAATCCAAAACGCAATGCAAAAATCACATCTCACATTCTCTTCCGGGAACCAGCGCGATGCTAAACTTCCAGGTTTTGACATCAGCCCTGGCACACTCTATAGGGACAATTTCAAACACAAGAACACAAATTGGCTTCACTATAAATCGCAGAATTGACAGACAAACACTTGTCCTTATCTGGACACATTTCCCCCACCAATACATCATGCTAACATTTTTAGCACAAGTCTATGGCATTTTGCATTGCGTAAATTAGCCTAGCATCTAGCGATCTTTTCCTCTTCTAATGTAAAGCCTGGGACAACAGCAACATTTAACAAAGGTAACGGCACATAATTTGGCTTCATTACAACTCACAAGGTTCTCCGACAAAACAACTGTCGCACTAAACACGTTTTCCAAACAAATACACCATGCTAACGTTATTTATTTATTCATATTTTTTTTAATTTGATACAGGCGAGCATACAAACAAACATATCACACTCAACAATATAATAACATAACATCAAACAAAGAAACACAAATGAAAACAAAAGAATAAGACAAGACAAAATAGAATATATAGGATCCCTTCAAATATTCAAGAGATAAATTTCCAATAGCATCACATTAAAACAAACAAGATAAACATATGAAAGAGCATATTTATAATTGTATATAATCCCACTCTTCAATAGAGGAGATTTTTTCCCATTTCATATTATGTAGTGCTACTTTACATTTATTTGTAGCGATTATTTTTTCCAAAAGAAATTGGCTTTGCAATATATTTTTGAACAAAAGCGTGACGTGTGTGGTTGTGCTGCTGCCGTGGTCCTGCCAGATGCCTCCTGCTGCTGCTGCCATCATTAGTCATTAGTCATACTTCTACTGTTATT
>NC_065506.1:8490823-8492547 GCF_006386435.1 Epinephelus moara | reverse complement strand
CTGTAAAGCCCTGTGAGGCAAATTGTGATTTGTGATATTGGGCTTTATAAATAAAATTGATTGACTGATTGATATCTAGGCTGGTTCCTGATTGAGCTTTTAATATAAATGTTTTACCTAACAAAATAATTGTATTTGTTATCTGGGGACAATTTTCATCCAAATCTCCCAACATAATATTTAAAGGTAGGAATTTAAGACAGATATCCAATGTCCTTGGCCAATTTTGGATATTGGTCCACTAACTTGCAACATAGGGACAATAAAAAATAATTGCATCTGGTCTTCCTCTTCTTCATTACAAAATCTACATAATGATGACTCTACAATATTAAACATATTAAGTTGCTTTTTAGTAGCAGTAATTTTATAAAAAATCTTCAATTGAAAAATTCTAGAGTAAGAATCAATTGTTGTTTTATAAATTGTTCTGAAAAATTGTTTCCAAGGTATCAAAATATTAAATTGGTCTTCCCAAAAAGTCCAGACTGAGTGCGGAAAAGCTGTAAGGCCTCTGCGCTGTAAAATAAAATTATATATTTTTTTGTTTATTTTTGTTCTAGATAACCATTTCTGACATCTTGTAATAGGTGCACAGACCTGCAGTTTGTATCCACTACATTTTAACTCCCGTTTCCAATTAATTGGGATGGCTGAAATCAACTGATTGAAGTTAAAGATATTACATACTTGTCCATACAACCTGCAAAATTTATGATATGAAAGGAAATCACCCGTGGTATCTAGTATGTCGTTTACAAAAACAATTCCATTTCTCCAAAATGTGTCCCATAGAACAGGCTTCTCATCTATTAATACTTCTGAATTCATCCATATTACTTGATTTCGAATATCTTCTGGGGTGTCAGGAGGATAATACTGGAAACTCAACCAAGCCTTCAGTGCATCTTTAAAAAATGGTGAAAGGTTCACTAATATATCTTTATATAGCAAATCAAGATGGTAAGATTTTATTTGGAAGAATGGAAACAATTTACAGTCAAAGAAAAGATATACTGACAATAGGTTTTGACTTGTTCTCCAGGAACTGTTATGGTAGATTTTATCAATCCAGGATGCTTTTAGGGATAAGTTTATTACTGCAATATTTTTTAAATTCAAGCCACCATTTTCGTATGAATTATAAATGTATTGTCTTTTAATCTTATCCATCTTATTATTCCAGAGGAACTTGAATATTTTTTGTTCAAAAGTTTTAAAAAAGGATATCTCTGGTGAAGGAAGTGCCATTAGGAGATAAATGAACTGAGGAATTATGACAGTGTTAATCAATGTAACCTTTCCTTGTAAGGTCAAATTCCTTCCTTCCCATGGTTGTAAAACTTTTTCAATTTTCTCCAATTTTCTATCATAATTTATCTTAACTAAATCTTTTGGATTATCTGGAATATGAATTCCCAAAACATCTACTGAACCATTACACCATTTAACTGGAGCTTGGCACTGTAAACCAAAATCTGTACCTCTCAATCATCCTATTCTCATAATAGTGCATTTACCAAAATTCGGCATTAGTCCAGAAAATTTTGATAAATTTTGATAATTTCTCTGATAGGTTCAGTGTCCTCTTCCAGAGCAAACTCCTCATTCACACTTCCAGCAGAAGTGGTTTCGGCCTCTGTACCATGCACCATGTCTGCTTGCTGGCTGCAGTCCTTGTAGGTGTCCATATCAACAGACACTTCTGTGAGAGTCTGAGGCTG
>NC_065506.1:8477656-8490323 GCF_006386435.1 Epinephelus moara | reverse complement strand
TTGGAACGGCGTGAGGAAGTGTGTCGGTGGGGGGTGTGTGTGATGTAAATAGTCATGCACGTGGCGCGTGATGTACGGCATGCTGAATATTGGCTGCCAGCGTGCGGCTTCCCAGGGAGGTAGGGTGAATGCCATTTAAGAAGCTGATAGCAGCAGGGCTAAATTATTTTTTGAATCGATTTGTTCTGCATTGGGGGAGATTATATCTGCGCCCTGATGGTTGCAGCCCATTTGGACGTTGTGTCCAAAGTTGTTGTGACAACCCATCCATTCCACTAGGTGTCCTGTGTCCTGTTGTTCTGCTGTTATTATTGCGGAAGCAAGAGAGGTGTGGTGTGACGTATAAAATATGCATCGGCTTCGCTTTCTAAACAATAACAATGGCATAACATGACAATAACAATCATTTACCATCTCTATTATATGGCGGCTGATCTCGTCCTCTGCGCAGAGGGTAAAGAGCTCCCTGGCCTCACTGTTTTCCCAATTTGCGTTCTTTTTGTTTGAGTTAGCCACTAACTACTGCTAGCTGTTTTTTTTTAAATATCCTGCGGTGGGCTGCAAGCATAACATGTCATCAGAACACAGTATAAGAAAAACACACGCCCTGCCCATGGTTTCATCCTGCCGGCTGTCCCTTTTACACAGACGCCAAATCAAGGCTGTTATTACCTCTCTTGCTGATTTAAAGACTAGACAACTCTGTCCTCCCATTTTGCAATTGTACCTTTTATACTGAACAGCAAGGCAGCATAATGGTACTATATTCCCACCTTGAACAGGCAATATAAAAGGAGCTACAGTCTGCCCCCTTTCTGTCCTGCCTTGATTTTCCTTGTTCCTAGCCTTGCTGTTCACCTCAGATACAAAGAAAAGAGAATTCTGTTCATAGCTTCAACAGCTGCTAAAATTGTTGTTCCGAGATGTTGGTTACCACCCAACAATGACTGACTATACTTTTGGACTATTACTTATAATAATATTTTACAGCTTGAGTGTTCAACAGCCAAGTTACATGGTGCTAATTCTACTGTGCATGATTGTGGTCCCATAGGGCCTCAATGTTGTGCTGAATGTAATAATGATAACACATTATTGTAATATTTATCATCCTGTGCAGTGCCCATAATTTTGTTGCCATCTTCAACTGAAAACAAGGTGCTTCTCCAATATACACTGATTGACCATGATGAAGACAATGATATCATTCGTACTACTACAGTTATGTTGTTGTGATTGTCATTATTGGTTTTTTTTTTTTACTTTTTTGTATACTATTTGTCTGACAGGAGTTTGATCTAAACTCAATAAATAATTGTAAAAGAAGAAGAAGAAGAAGAAGAAGAAGAAGAAGAAGAAGAGGAAGGTCTGCTTAACATCATTTGAATTATTTTCCCTATGTGTCCAACAAATTGAAATAAATGTTAACCTTGCAAACAGCCTTGCATAACAGTGTAATGAGGTATTCTTTGGACTATTTTAAAATGTTTTCAAGTGAAATAGCATGGCCTTGTTAAAAGACAGAACTTAACACCCACTCTTGCATTAATGGTGTTTAAAGAGATAGCAAAGAGAGGAATGTTTTATTTTCCCATACTGTAATTATACAGGACAGTTTTATAACATTATTCTTTGAGCAGTCTGGAGCACATTACACTGTCTTTTATCTGTTTCAGCTGCTTTCAGCACTTACACATCAACTGACAGATCCACTGATTTCATTTGTTCTTTAATTTATAGTGAATATGCGCTCAGTGCGCTTCAGCCAACGTGACAACTGACATTTTCCTTTAGTTCTTACACTGACACAGTTTTTAGGGCCTCCACTTCAGCTGACAATTCCAGCTCCATTCACAACGTTCATTTCTACTACTTTCACCACCATCCCTCCAGCTTCACTCAGGACTTACACTTAAAGCGACACTTACCTTTCTGGAAATTTTACGCTTTTCTTTGTTTAGGTTAAAATGCTATTAATAGGCTGATGGCACACTAAAATGTAAGTGAATTCCACCAGAGATAAAAACTCATAATTGTACCATTCTCATATGGTTCTAAGAAAACTCTGACCAATCCGAGTGTCCTGTCTGTCTTCCCCAAGTGGAGGCCTCCGACTTACGTAACGAGATGGTCGCAGAGTTTCTGCTGGACAGGTATTTTTAGTTTGCCTCTAATGTAACATAGGCTATAATGTTANACCAATCCGAGTGTCCTGTCTGTCTTCCCCAAGTGGAGGCCTCCGACTTACGTAACCGCTCATGTAACATCCCCATTCATCCTGAGCTAAATAGGGACGAGATGGTCGCAGAGTTTCTGCTGGACAGGTATTTTTAGTTTGCCTCTAATGTAACATAGGCTATAATGTTATATATGACAACACAGCATCCAGTTGCGAATGGCTAACGTTAGTCTACTGTAGCGTAGCCTCTGAAACATAAACGTTATCTTCCTTGTGCGTTTCCACTTAGTAGTAACATTAACGCTACTATCTAACGTTAGCACTGTAACCTTATTCTAAAACTCATCAGTCATCACTGACTCCAGTTGAGTTTTAAAACTCCGGGGTTGCGTTGACTGTCTTGGTTGTAACGTTTTACTTGCTCTCCTCTTCCGTGTATCGAACGTTACCATGCCAACACCTACGTCTATCTATGGACGAGAGGTATATGCTGACAGTGTGACAGTGTGAGATGTAAATATTAATGGCATCTGCCTCTGCTTGGTTGTAATGTTAGCTGGCTCAGTGGTGAGAGGCCAGCTAGCAGAAGATACAGGCTTCCTTCTGCATGGTGATACAGTTGGTGGGTGTATTTCAGTAGAAAGAAAATAGTTCCTACATGAAACTTCTTACAGCAAGGTTTGCTGAATATCTGAAGTAACCTGGTCATGATTTCTGTAAAGACACATTGCTACTGAGTGATGTCTAGTTCCATTATGTTCAAGAGAACATCTCTACATCCCATATCTCCAACACTTGGCATCCTACAGGTAAGAAGATAATTAGGTGTTTTTATGCGCCTGCACTGATGATAGCTGTGGCCGGAAGGATTATGTTTATGAGTTGTCCGTCCATACGTATGTCTCTCTCTCCGTCATTCCATCCCATCCTTGTGAACACGATATCTCAAAAACACTTAAAGGGAATTTCTTCAAATGTGGCACAAAGATCCACTTGGACTCAACAATGAACTGAGTAGTTTTTGGTGGTCATGGGTCAAAGGTCAAGGCCACTGTGACCTTGTCTGTCTCATTCTCGTTAATGTGATATCTCAAGAACACCATAGGGGATTTCTTCAAATGTGGCAAAAATGTTCACTTGAACTCAACAATGAACTGATTCGATTTTGGTGCTCATAGGTCAAAGATCAAGGCCACCATGACCATCTGTCTCATTCTCGTGAACACGGTTCACATCTTAGACTGAAATATAAACTGATAAGAATTTTGTGGTCAATGGTCAAGGTCAGTGTGACTTCACGAAATATGTTTTTGGCCATAACTTAAGAATTGATATGCTTATTATGACAAAACTTCACACAAATATCTAGTATAAAATAATGAAGCGATGGCATATTGTATCCAAAAGGTCAAAGTTTAGCTTCCCTGTGCATAAAACATTTTTCTGGCCATTGTTCAATATCGTATCTCAGTGTATGACAAAAGTTTCTTTGAACACAGCTTCATACTTACCAAATTAAATCAGTTATAGGCTGATTAAAACTATTCCCACGTAATACCCCTGTAATACTAATATTTTTGTTCTATACATTATATATATATTCAGCCCACCAATATATGCATGAAACCACCTTTACAGATAGAATAACTTATTTTTTATGCAATACTTATTTAATACTGTGCCACAACCCTGTATATAACAATCTTGCTGGTGTTTGATATCCAGCTCTTGTTGGTTTATATCAATTATACTATATTATATTTGTGTTTGCATATTTGATCTGTGTTTAACTCTATTTCTATATCTGTATCCTTAAATGTGTTCTCTACACTGTATAGGTACATTTAGTGTTATGAGAACTGGGGTCAAATTTCTTCTATGTGTCAAAATACCAATGTTATTTCTCTATAACTCTTTTTCTTCAATATATCTTGAAATATTCTGACTCCAGCTTCTAAACTTTCTAAGGCTTTCTATCATCTCACAAACATGACCAGAGACAAAAAGCAGTCATTCATTTCTCTGTCTTTATTACCAAAAATACAATGGCAAAGTAGTGACATAATACTGCTTATGATGTTCTAAAAATAAATAAACATGAAGCAAGTGTCACACTGCTGTCTGAAGCAATTCCATGTTGAACCTTATTACAAAATTGAATATAAGCAAAAATACACTGATCAGGACAGACATGTTATCTCCTCCACCTCCTTTGCTTTAAATACACGCAGCTCATTTTGTTTGCTGTGTTTAGCTCAAAACTGTCAGTTCCCTTGAATACACTAGCAGTAAATATGAACAGAGCCAAAATTTATTCTAAAACTTTTTTTTGTCTCAATTGTTTTTTTTTTGTTTTTTTTACAAGATCATTAAAAAATAGATTATATCTTTTAAAAATGTCAGTTTTAAGGTTCTGCAGTTTTCATCCACAATATGTACACACTTTAAATACATTAGGAAAGTGTTTGAGCTCATTAGCTAGTCATTTAAGAAAGAGCTGTTTCACATACTTGGTTTATTGTTTCAGTGACACTAAAACTGCTGGATAAAACAAACGTGGATTTGCCTCTATGGAAAACATATTGAGGTCAGACAGTGAAATTGTCACAATAATCATCTTTAATAGAGCTGGCTGAGTATTGTGTGCCCAAATCAAAATATAGATCTATGGCTAGCACATTCAGACATGTGACTGACGTTGTGGCAGAGAGGTAAAAAAATTCTAGTTTCAACACATATTACCTTGAACCAAAAGGCACAATTAACTAAAACAAAAGACAATTCTTGTTTCTAAAAAAAGCTAATATGGCACAAAGTTTTGTAGCTGTGGTGCAAATTAAGTCTGAGGGAAATGGAACCGTGTGAACAGGGAAGATCCACACGTTCTCAGAGTGGTAAAGAGACACTTGCTTTCATACTTGCAGTGTCTGCAGCCTGTGTTGACACACTTTTGCAATTTGTGACACTAAATGGAAAATATCACTACATGCAAAACCCCACTTGACCTATATGCAGTTGCCACCAGGGGAATGACCCAAGATGTTATTTGCCAGCTGTGAGCTTAAACTTGCAGTACAAGTAGTTTTATTGTCTTTATTTGTTAGGTTACTAAAAGATATCTGAAATGATTTCACTTTACTTGAAATATAAACATGTTGTAGTCAGTATAAAAGTTTATGCGACATGACTGCTTGTTCATTTTTTCCAAGTCTGGCTGACACTGCAGTGCTTAATTTGCAGTACAACAGAAATGCATTCTTTATAGAGTTTACAAGAGTTACAAGTTACTCTGTTATACACATTTACTGTGCAGTCATAGACTGCACTTGGATGCTTATTTTTGTAGCTTTGGCCATCATGTCTGTTGGTTAAACCTGTACACACCAGATTTTGCCCTTGATTTTTATTTTCAACAACTCCCATTAAAAGACAGAAGTTAACAACAAATGTATCCTACTGTTAAGTATTGACAGTATTGTCTTTGCATCCAAAGTCTGATATATATTATTCCTCCGTGCCATAGAGCTCTTGTATCACTTGAATCACTTGTTCTGCACTGCACTGTAGTTTGAGTCAATCCCACATACACTGCACCAAATGTATATAAATAAAGGTCTGAAAATAGTCCCAAACATATACACTATGGCTTGTTTAATTGCCGTTTGTCAAAAACTGTTAGTAGAAATGATGTCACCTTCAAAAAGAAAAAATGCAGGAAAAATATTCATAAGGTTTTGTATGTCTTCAGTTGTAACCAGTGTGCTTGTGTTGGTGCCACAAACAGGGTAGGCTGGAAATGATTTTAAGGTGGATTAAATCAGGGATAATCCACTTGCTTTGTCTGAAGGCCACTTTTGCAAAATGTCAGGAGGCCAGGGGCCAGTTATTAAACGAACATTTATGATATTTATTAGTATATATAACTGATGAACTGTCTGTTTTCAACCTTGACATTGGCCTTCCTCACTCATCTTTGCCAAGAGGCAAACCTAGTCGCAGCTGCCCCGAACAGGTCAGGTGTAAGCAGGGGTGTTTTTAGGATTTGAGGACATTCAGGTTTTAGCTCAGAACTCTGTCGGAGGGTCAGGGGGATCCTCTCCTTGCACTATTTTTTAAATTAACTCCGGCACCTCATTTACATTCTCACTATGAATCAATTTATTTTCATTGTGAATAAGAAAATGGTTAGCGGGCCATGTGGCATCCCATCATGAGCCAAATGCAGCCCACAGGTTGTAAGTTGAGTATCACTGCAGTAATGTGCTGCTGGTTTTGGTTTTTTAATGGAATTTACTGACACTTAACAAAAATATGTGGCAAACCATTTAATTGCTAAGATTTCAGAACATGACGAAATTGCCTCAACAAAGCACTGCAGGGCATGAAACACCATCATACCAGTTACACAAAAACCAACAGTTTAGCCAGATTATCTTAACCACTTTATTTTTTTTACCAAAAGTAAAACCAAAACTGATTGCACCTGAAATATTGCTAATAATTCCTCATTGCAAAAGAGAACTGTGTGCAACTAAGTTAAGTATAGCAGGTCAGTGGGACCAGCAGGCCGTTCAAGTTTAATAGAGGATCCCCACATGACAGAGAGGAGAGAGCTGGGGTGTCTCACTGCTCATTCACATGCATGCCAGGTTTATCAGACAGGTGGAGCACTCAAGTCCCACTTTTATTTTATCCTTTAAAGTATAGACATGTCACAAACTTCCCTAATTCTGCCATGCAGTATTGTAAATTAAAAGCCAGACAATCATTCCCCTCTTTGATAATGAGAATTCCATCCCAGGTAACAAGGTCTTTGAGATAGAGATTTAATTTGGTTTTATCCACTATGCTACACACACGTGCAGACACAATTTCAAGATGTTATGTCAGGTGGAGTAGGGGGCCCATGAATTATGGATATTCCATTTTATCTTAATTTCCTCAGCCTCCGTCTATGTGGATGACATACTGATGACTGCCTGACAGGACTGCGTGATTCATTAGACAGCTTGAGATGCTGACAGAGAATAATCTTCAGTCTGTGTTTAATTTTCTGTTAATTTCAATGTTTGGATGAGATGTAAAAGAGTTTTTTTCTGGCAAGATTGTGGCAGAAGCATGAATGTTCTCCTGTAAGGCTTCCCAGTGACACCAATCATAGCAATCGAATGGCACAGTTTGACGTGAATCAACATTTAGGTGCAAGACATATTTTGGTTGTTCCTAACACGCATGTGGGTGAGTGAATAGCATGAGTTGTGCCAGTACTCCTTTCCCGCACATTAAGCCAGGTGTTTTCGGCACAGTCAGCATCATCTGAGATATTAAGGTTCAATTTTTCTCCTTTCAGAAAAAGCCATTTGCTGCTGCTCATTCTGCATGAAAAATAACTTCCACCCAGTGAGTCGATCCATCACGGTAAACACCAAGCCTTCATTGATCAAGGTATCGTCATTACACTGTGCTGAGTTGAGTGTTTCCAGATCAGAGCTGATATTATCCTCATATTACACTCCTGCTTCCAGTCAATCACATGAGAGCACATGGGAGGACTGCGCCAATAAACCTCAATAAAACATGTCGCCTTCCAAACTTTATTTTCACATCCATGTCTTCTTATTTCAGCCATATTTGTTAGCTGGGACAGCGGCCATTTCAAGTTTGACACTAAAAAGTTTGTATTTTAAAAACACTGACAGAAAAGAGCAAAGGTTATTATAAAAATGTTATTATATACAACAGAAATTGCATGGGCTAAAAAAAAGACTACACCTTCAATGACAACGCTTAAAGTGAGCCTAGCACCACAATCACAGGTGAAAACAGGTGTGTCTGATTCAATACATATTCCTGCTTTCAAATATCCAGGCACCATTTGATTACAATAACAGCCCTACCTAAGCTAACTTCCCTTTTGATCATTCCTTTTTCGTCAACATGCCTTAAACCCAATAGTCGCATCGCTGGTAGACTACAATCATCAAACTCTGGTCAACTTCCGCTCTTCCTTTGAGAACTCTGACTTTCTCCTCTAATGACACTGCTTTTCCTTATAAACGATCCAACAGGTAAAATTACAGTCACTCATACATACAAAAATGCAAATAATAATTAACATTTGCCTCTTTAAATTGGCAGAAAAGAAACATGCATAAAAATAAACTGATAAATATGAAATCATATTCAAGCTGTGATGCATGCCTTTAGGCATTGGTGAGTTTGAACACGTACCTCCTTAACTAGGCTAGAGCCTCAACGGTGTCGGATCAAATACATTAAATATTACAGTAGCAATAAAAGAGCTGCCTTACGGTCAATACATGAATTAGACTGGAAAATATGTGAATCTTTTTTTTCCATTTCTGGTGAGGGATTGTTTGGTTTTGTGAGGTATGAACATGTCCCTGTATATTGAAAAATAAACTTGGATTAGAGCTCGGGCTTGTCCCTTAGAATTACAATTGCTTCCCTACAGACACATTTTGTGTCTCTTTAATGTCAAGTTGTTTGACAAAAACGGATTCTAACATTATTTTAATGTTACAAGTTTTTTTTAACATTCCTTTCAAAGGATATGCCACTCAGAAAATAATTTCACAATTTCCCTTGACACCTGTTAAAGGTGTCTGCGTTGGACAGCAGTGACAGTTGGAACTGTCGATAGCACAACCGACCTGACCAGTGAACATTCTGAGAAATGACAATTAACTACTATAGTACAGTAGATGTGAAATGTTTACACCTTGATATCCACTGTGACCACCTTGAGGTAAAGAAACATAATGAAATACTTTTGTGGGCAGCAGATGGTTGTAAGAGTGCAGCGTCAGTGTTAATATAAAGAGAGGGAGGGGAGGGCAGCTCTCACTCTGCAGTTTGGAGGCCTGCTTGTGCTTCTGGTTGCTGCTGCTCCTTGTTGAGGATGATGCTAATGATGTCTCCCTCGTGCTCCTTCATGTGCTCCATCAGCCGCTCTTTACTGGTTGACTCAAAGCCACAGATACAGCAGCAGAACAAAAGCACGCAGTATTCCATGCCGGGGCCCGGGACGGGGACCTGGCCTGTGCGTGGCTGGCTCTGGGACTGAGACTGGAGCTGTGCAGGGTCCTTCCCCTGGGGGCTTGGGGATTCACCAGGCCACTGTGAAGGGTCTGTGGTGGGCAGGCCTGCTGAGCTGTCCACAGCCAGGCCAGCTGCTGTTGTTGTTGTTGTTGTTGTTGTCGTCACTGATGTGGGTGTTGGCAGTGGTTCCACTGGGCCCTTTGCTTTGTCCTTTGAGGGCTGGGCCACTGCAGGGCGCTCTGCCACTGACTCCAACACCGCCGACAACTTCTGAGGGGCTCTGAAAAAAACAAAGGATGGAATCACCAACAAAGAATACAACGACAGAGGGAGCAAGATTAACTTCTCATTCTGCTGGCCCACTGAGGTAAACTTCTAATTGCCTGTGGACTATTTTTAGTTTTTGACATGTGCTGGATGATAGATGTATAAAGTTACTTGCTGCCCATAATCTATAATCCCTATGATGCAGTGTGTGTTTGTAAAACAGCTGGCAGTTATAGGTGTAACACTGTAGTTTTCAAAAACGAACAGTGAGTACAGTGAAATAAGAAGTTGTGTAAATTCAACCTTTGCTGAATGTCTTTTTGCCAGAAAACCACAAACTGGAGCACTAGCTGCTTAAGTTTTATCATTAGTATCAAATTATTTTAAGAGTTAAAAGAAAGCATGACATTAATAGAGACAACAACATTAGGGCATTCAAATAATCTCAATGCAATAAATCATTTAAGGTTGTTTTAGAACTTGTTACTGCCAAGAGTCACAAAAATACAACTATTTGATGAACTGATTGAAAGGGCACACAAATTAGGAATATTTATGGACCTGTACGACAGGTATAAAATACTTCAAGCTGCACTAAGCAAACTCCAACACCGCAGGCTACAAATGGTGGCCTTAAAGATTCGGGCTATTACTGTACCAAACATTACAACTTCTAGCTGAGGCAGGCAGTTTCATTTTGTTGTCACTGGGCAAAAATCCTATAATAACCTTTGAGCATATTGTATTTCAAATAGACTGAGAAAACATCAGACTTCCGCACCTCCTCTAGGCTTTGTTTTCAGGCTTTAGAAAATCTAGCCTGTGACAGGAGGCTTTGACCAATCACAGCACAATTCAGAGAGAGGGCATTCCTACTGGCTGTTCTTAAACTGCAGATGCACGTGCACGCCCCTTCGGTTAAAGCCTGATTCAGAAGGCGAAGAATCCTGCAGTAGCATTGCTATTCGGGTATTGAAAACAACTGCCTTCACTGCAAAGCAACTCAAAAAAGGAAGACTGACTTATCAAAAAGAGAGTCTAAAAGAGAGTCTGAAAATGTGTCAATATCACCTAGGTGTTTCAGAGATGAAGACAAAAAGTTGCTAATAGTTTCATCTTCTGCTAACTGAAGCCAAAGGCTCACGGCTGCAGCTTCATGTTGACATTTATTTAGCTAACACTGAATCACAGTGTGTGATGTGCCTCACTCCCCGCCACTACCACCCTGCTGAGAGGAGCACAGGCAGAAGCTCTGGAGACTGACCAACAGTCAGCGACTGCAGCAAAACAAATCCAGCCAGCGCAAACCCCAGCTCTGGGGGACCAGACAGCTCAGACTCCCCGCTGGATCAGCTGACAGTTTAATCCCAGTGCTGCTGCTGACCACCAGCCCACAGTGACACCCAGTGCAGGGTGGGTTTGTGCTGGCTCAATTCAAGCCTCCGCAGCTGCCCACTGAAGCTCCAGAGCTGCTGCCCAATCTCCTCCTGGCGTGGCAGTCCACAGCAGCAGGGAGCGAGGCGAAGAGACCGTGGGGTGGCTATTGTGAGCTGGCTAATTTGTGTCTCATTTGTAGTCTGATAAACAGAGAAAGCGGGGCAAGGAGAAGCTGAGAGAATGTGCTACTGGCAACTCTATGGCAAAATAAGATTAAATAAGTCAATGTATGGGAAACACTGGTGTACTGAAAGAAGCATGTGCATGTGCCCATGGTCGTCTGGTGGGAGGGGCCTAGGACAGACAGAGGAGAGGGCAGAGCTGCAGGAAGAGGGTGTTTTCCAGATTTCTGCCTACCCCAGCTTTAAGTGAAATTATTGCAAAGTGCAGCTTTAGTTGTACTCAAACTTTAAAGCCCTTATAATTAGAGAATATACATTAAAAAGCTTTTTCCAGGACCTATGGTTTACTGCCAGTGGATGTACTACGGATATCTGCAAACATAGTAATGAAACCTGAATGAAACTTAAAGTACAGATTCCCCTGTACATGAGTTAATGTGTTTACCGGCTGCTCTGGGAGATGGCCTCATTAATGGCTTTGTTAACTTGCTCGTAGTTGTAGTTCTGGTCTCCAGCGTGCTTCCACATGTGGGATTTGAGTGACGGGGGATGACTGCACACATAGCCACACAGAGAGCACCTGGAAGAGAGGGAGGAAAAATAAGAGGAACAAAGGAGAAGAAAATGAGCAACAGAGTGAGAGCGGATCAAGTTGAAGTTGATTTAATATGCGTACTGAGGTTCCACTAATCCTTCTCCTACTTTCTATCAAGAGGAATCATCCTGTCTCAAGACTCCACAGGGGATACTGAGCTTGAGAGACAGAGACGAAGAGTAAAGTAAGGAAATAGGATTTACAGTACACTGGTGAAGTCATTCCACAAAATTAGAGGAATTATGGATCCTGTCTTTATGAACTATTCAGATGCTTGGCACTGCAAATATCATTTAGGATAAAGAACTCACACCAGCTGGATGAGATCTTGTGAGAACAAGGTAATCTTTAAACAACCCATGATGTTTTAAAAGGGTGAAAGACAAATGAAGCTTTCCACCAGCCAGTGCTGATATGCATATTTAAAATATAACGCTAGGCTAGCATGTGCTGGTGTGCCGCTACAATGGTCACTGAAAATCTCACATTCCAAGAACACTTTTGTTCACTTGCTGGTATTTTTATCTCCTTAAAATGAAAAGGTTTGCTAAGCTTTTTGTCATAGTGTTTATGATGGATCAGGCCTGTTTGGGCAGAATGTCTTCAAGTCAAGTTTGAGAAAATAAGCTGCAACACTCTGAAGATCAGGGTTATCACAGTTTGGGCTAAGAGAATATAGAAAAGAAAACCTGCTAAATGGAGTTTAAAAGAGAGGGTCTAACTAAAATATGCTATTAGTTAATGTCGTGTGTATTTTCTTGTACTGTATTCTATTTTATGATAGTTTTTAACTAATGTAGAGTGTCTTTGAGTAACGTGAAAAATGCTCTATAAATAAATGTATCTTATATAATGACGAAAACTCTGTGTGTGTGTCTGTTCCACGTTTTTATCCTCACTGACTTGGTCAATCCATGTGAAATTTGGCACAGTGGTAGAGGATCATGGGAGGATGCGAATGAAGCAATATTACATCAATTGGCCAAAGAGGGGCGCTATAGCAAC
>NC_065506.1:8469790-8477292 GCF_006386435.1 Epinephelus moara | reverse complement strand
GCTAAAATGCGACCGATCGCTGTGGCTCCCCCTGTGGCCGAATGTTTGGGTTTTTTTTCGAATTTTTGGTATGACTAAGTCATGGTATGGTATGCTGTACATAATCACGGAAACTGTCAGTCAGTCATTCTGTCTGTCCCATGTTTTTCTACTCACTGACGTGGTCAATCTATGTGAAACTGCACATAGGCATTGAGGATTGGCATAGGTAGAAGGTGACATAGCTACCAATGGGTATGGACTAGTTATTATTATTGTTATTATTATTAGTTCCATTATGGGAAGTGTAGGATCCAGCTTTTAAAAGGTTTCCCTATGTTAGGTACTAAAGGTTCTTTAACACCTAACAAACTGATGTGTTTACCTGTTTGGTTTATTTGTTGGTTTGTCCTGTGGGTTGGTGTTAAAGCCGTCAGCAGAACTCTGGTGCAGACCAAACAACCAAGGCCAGACCCTGTTTCAGGTGCTCCAAACTAACTCTGCTTTCATACCACTCAAGTACCGGACCAAGGAATACTAACCACAGGACTGTGTTACTGTAGATGTGTGATTTTAGCATGATGTCAAAAGCTAAACTACTAATAAATCCCTCAGCTGACTGTGAACTGTTGAGAACACTGTCTGTTTAACTGCATATATTTTACACGATCATTCGGTGGTAACACATCATGCACCAGCATGTGAGTGTAGCAATTTTCACTGACATTGACATCTGAAAGTGAATTAAGCAATATCACATGTGAGGTAGTGCTGTTGCACAGCTGTGATTCAGTCATAGGCACAAAGCCGCAGGCCGACTGCTGAAGATAACCACAGCCGTGCTAATATTCAGTACGACAGCATGCACGACCTCATGAGTGATATTGCTTTTATTCAATAATTCTACAAGCACCATTTATCAACGGTAAAAGGCGGCAACAGATTATTATTTGTTTGTTTAATGTTTTATTTGGCCCAGCCAACACAAATAGTTCTGCAACGGGACTTGGACTGGACTGTTGCCAAGCAACACATAAACATTCCTGCACACTAACGTGCAAGTCTCCACATTAACACAGACCAGCTACTGTGTATCATGTAGGTTACATCTGTTTCTCCATTTATTTTGCAACCAGTAAAATAAGAGTCTGTGGACAGATGCATTGGTGGCATATGTGTGGTGCTCATGAGTTAACAGCGTAATCTGTACTTGGGGCGTCTTCTGGTGTCATGTGCGCGTACCTGGAGTAAAGTGTCCAAGCCTCTGTCCGTCCCTTTGTCCTTTTCTGACGTCCAGTTATATTTAACTCAAATATTATTTGTAGTAATATGCTTTGCAGTGCAAAGTTTTTTATGATGACCCTTAATGGTGGCTAACTAACACTTTACATAATTAATGGCTCAAAACATCTGTAACATGGAGTGATACATGCATAGACCCAGTGCTATTATACTGTATGTCAGCACTCATGGAATGTCTCCTGTCCAATCAAATTACTTGGTCAGAACTTGCTGCTGTATAAAAAGAGTTGCTAGAGTATGTGAAACATTAGTTTAGTAACTCTGGGTATTTTAGCAGTTCATTAAAAACTGAGTGAAACAAAGTGGCCACGCAGCAACTATCTCCTTTATATTATGGTTAATAAATGTCTCTTTTTTTCCCTCCTTCTACCTTTTTATTATAATTCATGTCATATGAGGCCAGTTATATCTCCTGACAAAAACTGCTCATAATAAGTTATTTCTCGGTGGGCTCTTTTCAAACCAAGGCACATAAACATATTGGTTTTAGAGCACTGCAGCATGACACAGTGTCAGTCACTGGAATTTAATATGCTCCACATTGGTTCATGTAGAGCTGATGACGTCAGGTGACAGTCCCCAAAACAGTTCAGTGAATAAGTTACATGTCAGTCCATATGACTACATGTCATCACCTTTTTATTGGTCTGGACCAAATGAACTGAATGATAACAGGGTTTTCCCTGGGGTTTTTTTCAAGACCAAGGTAGCAAAGGCCTGTGGTGGGGGCATCTTGACAGCTGTACTTGTAGATACGGTCCCCCCCTCTATTAAATATGAAAGGACGCCCCCCACATGCTTGAGCTTTACACTGCTGACTTGTACTGTATAATCAGAACAGACATGTCCTGTGATTTTCAGGCTTCTATGATTATATTTACCCTTTACAGCAGGCACATCCTGACAGCTGAGAATATTACTGTCAGGTATTGTCCCCCCTCTATTAAATATGAAAGGAGGCTGAAAATCAAAGGAAACGTCTGTTTTGATGATACAAGTCAGCAGTCTTGAAATGTGTGTTTCTCTTCTATAATACACATTCTACATCTCCGAGGCGACGTCTTTCCACATATGGGCTTCCATCGCCTTTCAAACAGGGCGGAGCTCCGGGGGAAACAGTAGGAGAGACACAGCCCGAGGGGGAACTGGGATCTGACACAACACCAGAGGCAGAAGCAGGTCCGTGGAGCTGTGTGCCGGACGAAAAAACAAAACAAAAAAACCCTGCATTGCACCAAATACGCACCACTACGGTGTCGCTTTGGGTTGTGAGTGCACATGACGCACGTCTACATTGAAAGTAATGGGTTTGTGCGCGCAACAGACACTACATCTGAACGCCTCCATGCACAAACGCACGCGCTTTAACCAAGGCAGCCGCCAAAATCACCCAGGCGGCCCGCCTTTGTCTTAGATAGGCAGGGAAAACCCTGTATAAGTATGAACGTGAATACACCCCTTGCCCTTACCCCTCCGTTTTGCACACTCACGCTTAGGGGTAGGGTGTCCTGATTCTTGTTGGGATAGAGGAGTAGGACAAAATGTTAGGTTACAAGGCCCTCCAAAGTTTTCCAAAGTCACACTTCAAACAGAAGTGTTATGAGAAATCACTGGTAAGATGGCTGCATAAGCAGCAAAAGAAACCCACAAATGTATTAACTTAATTAATCCAAATGTAAAAACCTACAATATCCATAATATCATCTTAGTTTAATGTTGTTTCTTTAAAACAAGCATAACAAAAAAAAAATCACTAGTGGTACGCTGATGTATCGGTGGCTAACAAGCTAGCTAGCTGACGTTACATTGTTATTGCTGATTTCCACATGACAGTCTCACATTTTGAAATACTCTCATCTCTACATGCCCCTCACTTTGAGGGCATATGACGGCAAAAATGTAATGAAATTTCAGCAGTGAAGTTGCTGCACTTGTTAGCGCTTCTCTGATATCAGTGCAGGCTGACAGGGTATGAATGTAGGTTGCTAACATTAGCCTACAGAGCACCGCTAGTGGCTTGATAATGACGCAGTGTTCTTTATTTTGACGACTTGTTTGATCAATTGAAAGCATAAAACTCAAGTTGTGAGCTAATATCGAGTGTTCATCCTGTTTATCTCCATCAGATAACTGGCAAATGTCATTATGATGATATCATTATTGCCATAGTCACATCTGTTAACATAAACACAACTGATGACTTCTGATGATGTATGAGGGTCTTAAAGGGTTCCATTTCATAGGGGAAGATTTCAACCGCTACCCCTTGTAACTCTTTTCCTAGGGGGAGAAATGGGAAAGGGCTTCAGCCAGGACATGCTGCTTCAATTTTGACCATTCTGTCTAAAATCATTCTCGCTCAAGTCCCCCTACTTCATTTACATTGTGGTAGTGAATAACTTGACAGAAAAAGAACGGCACGTCTGTGCCATTTCTAGTGTATGAAAACATGGGCATTCCAGGCTTGCAGGTACTGATGACTGAATAAGTGGAAATCAGCAATCAGTGCCTCTCTCAAGGTTGAGGATATTTAACATTTTAAGGAGGACAGAGTATTCATCCCTGTTCACTCTCTCCACCCACCAACCACTAACCTCGCAATCAGAAGCTTATTTCTCAACTTTCCAGGCTGCTGGCCCCACGAGAGACTCACATGTGGTCACACACAGGTTCAGGCCCACACAGACTCTGATAGCTTCTTTTGGCCTAGTACAGCTCTTCATTCTCACCTCAGAGGTCCAGTGGTCATTCTTATCATTCCTCTCTGTGGTATATTTGTATTTAGGTTTCTCACCTGTACTGCTCCAGCAGCTGCACGGCCTGGTGCTCCTGAGGGTGCCTCTTCATGTGGCTCTTTAAACTGTTCATGTTGGTGGTAGCAAAATCACAGCTACAACACCTGGCAGATGGAGAAAGCAGAGATGAGAGATGAGAGAACATGGAGATAGAGCGTCTAGTTTAACACGCTGCCTTTTGAGGTCATCGTTTTGCTTCTTTACACTTGTAGCCTGAAGGGAGATAAGGGATTTACAGCAAAACAGAGAGGAAATTGCCACTTTAAGAAAAAGAATAACTCACAGTGTTTTCGACTTTGTTGCACTTGGATGTTGCGGTTGGAAGATGAAACTGGCCTTTTAGCTGCTCAGAGGCAAATACTGTACAAGGTCCTCAGACTAAGGCTACGCTCAACTTACAGATACTTGCACAGCATTAAAATAAAGTCGGACAAAACAAAGTGTTGCACTTGATAATGTGAGGTTGGCTGGGGCTAGAATATTAAAAAGATGGATTTGACCAACCAAAAAGAAGAAGAAAAAAATCAGTCTTACAGCACATTGTTTCAAATAAGTCATTTTTTAGATTAATTTTACTTTTGTAAATGTAAAACAGAAATATGTTTTACTATTATTACCTTTTTATTATTTCATTTTCATGCATGCTGTTGAGCCCCTTTCCCTCCATATATTTTAGCTTCTATCATAACTATTACTACAACAATATTGCAATAGGCAGGCTAATATAAATACTCAATCTCATTATTCCAACAACAATATCCTGTGAATAATTTGGAATACAAGGCCAGAAATTGCTACTACATCATAACAAGTACATTTATGTTTAATTATCATGCTGCCTGTGGCTTGTGGTGTGATCACTGGAAAATAAAGTGGCCTTGCCTGAAGGAAACTAAAGCAAACTAAAAGACATTTTGAGGCACTGCTTCCAGCTTTGGACAGTCGGAGAGTGCAACAGTGTGACATGGAAGCAGTGTATTGGGCTGTATTTGGATTAATAATGACTGTTTGAACAAAGTGTGCATGCTAATGTGCAGTGGAGAGGTAGGTTGGGGTGCAGGAGTAGTTTGAAAATGAGTGATTTCTTCACTATGAATATGTGTCACCACTGAATTTCATTGCAACTGTTTTGAATCAAAGTGCATCACAGCAACCGCTCTTTAGAGAGGGTCGTCATTTTTTGGCCAGGACCACTTGACAGGGAACCGGCAGAGACTTCAGAAAGTAAGTTCTCCAAGCCAAAACATAGGTTAGTTGATGCCTAAACTTAAGTAAATTGGTGTTTTTACACTTCAGATTTCATCAACAGATTTTGTTACATTAGGAGGATTGAGCCTGGCTTTCTATTTGCAGTCTTTATGCTAATCGAAGCTAGCCAGCTATTGGCTGTAGATTTATATTTATTGTACAGACACAAGAGTAATTGATCTTCTCATCTCTTTTAGCAAATGTCAAACCATTGCTTTAACTTACGCACTGTATTTCCAAAGGATAGCACTTTAAAATATCTTTAATTAAAAGTTCAAATGCTGTATTCACTGACCACTAACACTACAACACAGACACATCACTACCAAGAATGGTATTTACAGAGAAAATTGTAATTATTATAAGTTGTAAAAGTTTATGATCCAGTGCATTGCAGTTACACAGCAGAGAACAGCACAGTGAGCACTTTAAATGGAAATGTTTTGGCATTTGATTTCAGTGGTGGAGAGGAATGAATACCAATGGCGTTTCAGTCACTGTAACATAATCAGGATGGGCATTTCTGCACTCTGCCAATTACACCACTGTTAATAACAAATGAAGGAATGGTTAAATATGAGCACAAGTCCAGTGTGTGGTTTCCTTTACGTTCTATTGTTATGCTATTAAAATTTGAGACACTACCAGACATAATCAGTATTACCATAAAATGTTGCCTATTGGGGCCTTTTACACTAATCCTACTAACTGCATATTGTAGCTCCTGACAAACCATTGCATAGGTGTTTTAGCAGGAGACTGTGTACTGATACACACCTCTCACAGCTGCTGACGTGTACTGGCACACAGCTGCACGTGAAGACATTCTGCACAGTAACAGTGAATACCTCTTGAAAACTGAAACACTGCTGCGCGATTTTGGTGAAAAGAGAAGATGTACAGATGATAAAGATGGCACAATGTTTGTATCACTTGTAAATACAGTGCAGTCTGCAAGTCTTTGGAAAGTGGCACTTTTTCTTTTGTTGTTAAGTTGGCTTTGTACAGTATGTGAAATTAAACAATAACTATGAGGGTGAACAACTAAGAAGTACAGCTTTAATTTGAGGGTGCTTACATCCAGATTGGGTGTAGAACAGCAGCCCTGTTATTATCTTTCTGCGCTACAATTAAAGCTGAACGTCAGCACTTTAACCTCTACTGCTTAAGTACAGAACACGTGCAATGGTCCTAACCATATACCGTATGATATAATGGACATAGACACGTTGGTGTCAATCACTGGTTTGTGGACTCCCATTTTAGAGCCTTGAATCTGGAACTTCGGCTGTCACCATCTTGGATTTTTGGAGCCAGAGGTGACCATATATTGGCGAGAAGGTGGAGCTGTGGAGAAGCGAGGGGTGGATCTGACTCATAGACTCTGGCGACGCCTCTCAGACAGCCTGTGACTTAAGTGGCCTTGCCCTTAAATATGCATAACTTTAAGCCTTAATAAAATGTATACAAATGAGTTACATAAGTTCAAAATAAAAACTCACTCCTCACACAGTTGTCACGAATGTTGAAATCAACTGTAGAGACGAAAACTGTATTTTGTACCAGGCTACATATTTGTTTCTGCTGTTGAGTATTTTAACATGGGGGTCTGTGGGGACTGACTGGCTTCTGGAGCCAGTCTCAAGTGGCCATTTAAAGAACTGTAGTTTTAGCACTTCCACATTGGCTTCATTTGTCTGCCTTACAGGATGCTGCTTTGTCCTAAACACAGACTGTATGTGTAATGGACGTAGCTATCCTGATGTCACCCATTGGTTTGTGGACTGCAGTTTAAAGCCTCAAGAGCAGTTTTTCGGATGTCGGCATCTTGGCAATTTGGAGCCAGAAGTGACCATATTTGGACCAGAGGCTGGAGCTGTGGAGGAGCGAGGAGTGGATCTGACTCACAGACTGCACCGACTTAGCAACACCTTGAAGACAGCCTGTCAATCAAGAGGCCCTGCCCTTAAATACGTATCATTTTGGGCCTTAAAGGGCCAGTGTGTAAAATGGGTTGAAAACAGTGACATCAGTGGTCAAATTCTAGATTGCAGGGCTCACTCGCTCACCCCTCCCGTCGGGTAAATGACAGTGGCCTCGTAGGGACAAAAAGCCTTGCGCACGAGTTTTTCAGGAGTAGGTCTATCTAGCAATGAGGTGAATGTTTATTTAGAAATC